>NW_009913322.1:59992-63639 GCF_000696875.1 Nestor notabilis
ATCAGGAATTTTGAGTCATGTAGAATCACAGAATCATAGAATAGTTAGGGTTGGAAAGAACCTTAAGATCATCTACTTCCAACCCCCTGCCATGAGCAGGGACACCTTCCATTAGACCATGTCGCCCAAGGCTCTGTCCAATCTGGCTGTGAACACTGCCAGGGATGGAGCATTCACCACTTCTCTGGGCAACCTGTGCCAGCGCCTCACCACCCTCACAGTAAAGAACTTCTTCCTTATGTCTAACCTGAACTTCCCCTGTTAAAGTTTAAACCCATTACCCCTTGCCCTGTTGCTGCAGCCCCTGATGAAAAGTCCCTCTCCAGCATCCTTGTAGGCCCCCATCAGACACTGGAAGGCTGCTATGAGGTCTCCACGCAGCTTCTCTTCTCCAGGCCGAAGAGCCCCAGCTTTCTCAGCCTGTCTCCATACAGGGGTGCTCCAGACCCTGAGCATCCTCGTGACCTCCTATGGACTTGATCCAACAGCTCCATGGCCCCCTTATGTTGAGGACACCAGAACTGCACACAGTACTTCAAGTGGGGTCTCATTTCTCATAACACTGTTCACTGGAGCCACTAGCTGTAACCTGGGGATCTGACCATCAAAAAAGCCAGGAGGAGAGACAATACAAAGACTACAGATGTTATCCAGTGACGATAAAACTTCACATCTTACCAGTGCAGGTGACATTGTCATTGGCTAGCACAGCCCCCATCTCACATTGGCAGACTGGCAGGTTGGTGTCAGGGTCCCGCTTACAGTTGTCCGAGTGGCAGTGGCTGCAGTTCAGATAGATCTGAACCTCCACCTCCCCATGACTCTCCATGGCTGAACAAGGAATGAGACACAACAGATGGGCTTAGTTCAGTTTTTCCCATCTTGTTCCAATAAGGAAAAAAACCCAACTAAAATCCAGCAGGCACAGCAGGTACCTACAACTGCTCTCCTCTGCAGGAGAGCAAATAGTCCAACACAGTGTTGACACACTGAGAAACCTGATGGGAGCTAGAAGGGAAGAAGGTATTGGGTCCCTCAAGCAAACAGAGAGGTCTTGAAGTGAATTGGCCTGGAAAGGTCTGGGACTGTGGGCATGCAGTTGAACCTGATGACTGGTGTTTCTCCTGGCATAGAGATTGAGAAGAAAAAGGTCCCAGAGCATTATAGAAATATTTAAAGAAATTACTGCAGCTAAAGATCTAACTTGCAGAGTGAAACATGCCTGAATGAAATACATAAAAAGCAAAGACTGGAGGAGAGGTAGCAGGAAAGAGGAAATAGAGAGGAAGAAGGGAAAGGAAGATGAAAATAACTAAGAAGAATAAAAAGTATATTGTACCTGCCAGGGGATGCAAGAAGATTTCTCCAATGGGGTTCACAAATGAGATACCATCCTGCCCACCAGCTGTGATATCATCAGTATTGGAGGCATGCCCCCCTGGGGAAAGAAGAGTATGGCTAGCTGGTCAGTGCTGTGTACTGCAAAAGATGTGATGCCTCTGAAGTGTTGCATTCGTTCCTGGCTCTTATCCCCTGGGGTCATTCTGCAACCTTCCAGTGATATTCATAGATATAATGTCCTTGATTGCTTGTCCTGTGTCACTTGACCCAGCCAGTACCAAGGTTAGTGAAATGACTTATTCCAATGTAGGTTTCCTCAGTTCAGCAAGGTAAAAATGTGTTTGCTTTGAACAGAAAAAACAAATGGAACATTTTCCCTGGGCAACTTGGGAATGAATGAAGGAGTAATTCAACACACCTTCCAAATACTAACTCATGTAGAAACACTTCTATAACCTTAATTTCCCCAATTAAAGACTAATGGCAGAGAGTAAAGCAGGTTTCATGCTGTTCAGCTTGAAGAATCTGTGAATCGCGTTCTGCAGCAGTGTGCCTCTGCACTAAGAGCTTTAGTCCTTCACTGCAGGTGCTCTAAGGGTACAAAATTAGACATCATGACTATTCCACCAGCAGACTTACCTCTGTAGCCTCCACCTCCTCCCCCAGAAGTACAAGCTCCTCCTCCCCCTCCAAAGCCACCTGAGGTGGCCCACTGAAGCTTGGCTAGCGCTTGGGGACAAGCTTGACCCCCTTCTCCACCTTCCAGAAGGGACTTCCCAGACTGAGGAAGCAGACTCTCATCTTGCCAGCCACCACCTCCACCTTCAGTCAGAGTGAGAAAACAAAACAAGCACAGGTTGAGGGAAGAACAAGCAGAGGAAAGTAGGAGAGATACTGTTGAGGGACAGAGAGATTGATCCTTACTGATTTCTTAAGTGCCTGCATTCAGGTTAAGTCTTTTCTTAAGGTTCAGAGAATACACAGACAAGATTCTTGTTGCCATGATAATAATAAAGTGGAAATCTAATGCACAGCCTGTGGTATGTGCTGCGTAACCAGCTCCTTAGCACCAGTTTCTGGTGGCATTAGGGAAATAAGGAGCCCATCACTCCTCTTCAGGATAACTGGTTAGGGCTTTCAACCATGCAAGATACTGAGCTCCCTGAGGAAATAAAAAACATGCTGGATTTCCTCATCTCCCTCTAGTGGCTCTTCTATAAGGCTATTACAGCACGAGATGAAGAACCACTGGATTTTTTTTGTCTCTTAGGAATGAATTCTAGGCACAGCTGTTACAACACTATAAATAAGCTTCCATTTCTGGTATAATTTCAGTAATATAATTCTTGTTGTTAGAGTTTCAGGGGAGTAACAGGGAAAAAGTCTTATCTTCAAAGACAATTGTTACAGTGTGGAGGAGTGGGCTCCATCTCCCAAACATCACTTTTACTGAGTCATTTCATAAAAGAGAGTAGGAGTCCTATAGAATAGCCTCTAATGGAGCACTCATCACCTGTCCTATGTGTTCTCTTTTATCTGGTGACAGATAAAGAGAATACAAATCAAGACAAGGGAATATAACACAACATCTGTTATAGATTACCAGCATTGTCAGAAATATGCTGGTAATATCCAGCATATTTCCAAAAGATCAGAAAGAAGCTCCTCACATAGTGCCTAATGGACAACGTGTGTATTCAGCCGCCTGGTTCAGACCTCATGTGGCTTTGGTGTCTCACCTGCAGCCCCAGTCCTCCCACTGACTCCAGGAACTGCAGTGCTGTTCTCAAATTGCTCCAGGGGTACATCATCCAGAGAGCTGTCCTGAGCCTTCAGGTAGGCTTTTCCTCCTCCTCCTGCTGCGATGAGCAAAGGTTCGAAAATCCCATCCTTCTGCTGGAAAACCCCCCATCAAACATCAGAAAAACTTCGCATCCCTTGGACATGTGAACTCACATAAACTCATCAAAAAGCATGAAAGCATCCCAAAGAAAAGTGGTCCAAGACCAGGGCAATACTACTGATTGTTTCCTAAGTTCATTACAGAAGTGTTTTACATCGTGTCCTGTGTACAAAAGTAGCTGTTTAACTAAACACCAAGATTTTAGGATTTATGTCTTTTAGGACTGCTGCCAGTATTAAAGTGGGATCCTGGTGTGATTCCCAAATCTGAGCTGTCAAGAACCAAGGAACCAGTTTGGCTAGCTTAGTGACAGTGACAAATATGATTGATGTGAAAAGACATAAAGAATTTAAATTTAAAAGACAAAAAGACAGGCAGAAGAATAGGGAGGGGAAGAGGGAAC
>NW_009913322.1:63670-77401 GCF_000696875.1 Nestor notabilis
TTTTCATCACCTTATTTTAACAACTGAGTATCATGTGCCACAATTGACAGTGAAAGTTAATTGCTCTGCTGGACACTGCTCAGGAAAGATGCAAAGAGGAAATACTTACTCTAAAGATGTAGGTTGCTCCTCCTCCACCCCCACCTCCTCCAGCCCAATCCCTCAGGTCCTTTTTTTTCTTGTAATCTTCTTCAATGAGAGATGACTCCCCCAGGCAGATCTTCTGGGTTTCAGGATTGCCCTGAAAGGAGACAAGAGATGTACTCATGTAACAGCAAAATCCAGCTCTTGAAGTTATCCGTGTATCTCAGTATAATAATATTGTATTATTTGTGATGTATATCAGGCATATATAAATCAGTACATATATTATCTCTGTGGAAAATGAGCTTTTCTACAAGGACTAACAGCTGAGGGATAGATATGTCTGTTACCTCTGATTTACAGATACTTTACTCATGCATGTGAAAATACAAATGCTCACAGAAAAAACCAAGGCAATACAGCAATAACTCATCGATATCACGTGAGTCATATTTTGCATATTTAGGACTTCATATACACAAGAACATTAGAATATGATAAACTACAGGTTACTTCTCAGAACTTTCTTACTGCTGTGTACATTAGGTATTTCTCAAGGTCATAAATACATAAAGCAGAGAGAGACGACCTGCTCATAGTGAGTGACCTACTGACACACCTCGGAAGGCAATCTGGAGTCTCAGTTCTTTAGTATCCTGCAAAATACTAAAGAACACTGAAACAGCTGAAAAAGTAAAGATGGTTTGGCCATCTGGGATTATTTTTTTTGGTGACACTGAGTTCTATGAGTTTCAATGATTTGTGAATCTGCCCATCTTCACTCAGGTGATGAAGTCTGAATGATTTCAGAAACTGCTACATTGCTCAGTGCAGGTGAAATCTCTACCTGTGTAGGTCACATCTTATATCTAGGCCAGAAGCATGGTGTGGGTTTTACCTCCTATGTCTTCTCATTCAGAGAAGAAGACAAAAGATAACAAGGTAAATGAGAAGCAGATAAAAGCAAGTGGTAGGTCTACGGACAGAGCATGAAAGTTTGGAGTTGCAGAACTGCTTCAGAGAAAGGAAAACAAACATTAGTTACCCAACATACAGATTCATCAGGATTTCCAAAGCCAAGGAAAGTTGTGCTTTGGAAGTGGGAAAAAATGAACAGAAACTTTTTCCAATAACATCTGCCAAAGGGAGCTAGTTAGTGCTGGCTTACAGTTTGCAATTTGGAGAACAAGTCATGAAATGCAAGGGGATAATGGACAACTCTGTAGATTATGACCTAAATCTAGAGAGTGCATTGGAAAGGGAACTGCAGATATACAAATGTATGTTTTATTTAGATAGATACAAGTCTTGTACTGTTTATAGTGAAGAAAGGCTGGGTTTAGAATCTGTTGCAGTATCTGGGTAAGGCACCATATGCTTTGGGCAGGGTAAATGGTAACTTTGAATGCCTACAAGAATAGTGTGTGTATCCCAAACCTCAGCACTCTACCTTAGGGTAAAGAGAAAACAGCTTTGTTCCAGGATAGGGTCTACAGATCACATTTCTGGGAAGAGGCTGTACCAAAGAACTCATGCTGAAAAGAAGCAACTTTTGAGCCAAAGTGATAAAAAGACTTTCAAATCATTGAGTCTAGCATTAGAGGACACACATACAAGCATTCACAGCGTCAATGTGAATTTCCGTTTCTCATGAGTGGGGTTTTTGTCATTACAAATGCCTAATCCAGGGGCAAGGAGATTCCCACTGGTTTCGACAGGCTTTAGATTCAGCCCCTAGTCTGTAAGCTTAGAGAGTATCTAACACAGTGCAGCCACAACACTGCTGGATGCTTCTGTACATAATAGTAAATTATCTGAGATCCTGGCAGACAGAAAGAAACCTAAGCTGTGGAAAAATAAGAGAGGGAGAACACGACTCTCACCTACTTTAAGCTCCATGCTTAAAATAAGCAGAAGAAAGGTGATGAAGAAATATTTCAAACACCAGAAGCTTCCAACAAAGTTCCTGTGGGCTTCATATTTGTTTGCACATTTTGGGATTTTTTTGCTTTTCAGAGTTCTTTATATTTGTATTGAGATTCTTTCTAACTTGGTTTATTGGTTCTTCCCAGTCTCCTGACTGGATTTCATTGCTGGATTCTGGGATTTCTATCTTTCACCACCAAACACCAAGCCACCCACTGAACCTCATTGAATCGTGTCTGCAAGCTCTGCCCACATGCGCTCGTGCAGCCCTCACCCCAGGGCAGGCGTCCTCCCCCTGCTGCCCCACTAAGATGTACAGCAGCTCATCTTTCTCCAGCTGGAAGGTGGCTGAGATGAAGACCCCATGGGACCTCTTATTGTGGTTTTTGGCTCCCTTCCCCCCAGCTGCTCCATAGGCAGAAATCCTGGAAGAAAAAGTAAGTAGTTAAAGAGACAAATCTCACACAGCTCATCCCTAAAGCAATTCCATCTGCAAGCTCTCCCCTGCCTGCATTTCCAAACATTGCTTCGGAGCAGGCTCCTCTGCTGCAGCATCTCATGGCTGTTCTTTGTCTGACACCCATTCAGCTAGGCTGCTCAGGAGGATAGACCAGCTCTACATGAGAGCACTGGAGATGGAGACTTCAGGAGCAAACAGCATGAGCTGCTACAGCCAAATCTAGAAGACAAGGCTTTGGGACTGAAATGATGGCAGCACTTCCACTTGACTGCATGCCCACAGTCACTCCTGTTCTGATCTCTTCAAAGTCACCACTCCACTCTCCATCCTCCACAGTAGCTCAGACACAGATCCTTACAGCTAGCATTCCTATTTCCCTTCTCTTCACTGCCCCGTCCACCTGCTCAGTACAGATGGTCCCACACTTATGCTTGCTGAAACCCCACAGACAGAACACACTTTAGTGTGGCTGCCTCTTTAGCACCCAGTGGTACCCACCTGTATCGGTTTGTGGCTGGCACTCTCCAGACTTGCACCCCTCGCAGCCTGCCCTCTTTCTCCACAGTTACTGACACGTTGCTGTTCTTATAGGCACTGTCACACTGAGCTTGAGTTGGCCCGTGTGGACCACTGGCACCACATGTTGTGAACCACCAGAGAACAACAGACGTATCCCCTGTGACCAAAACAGCACGAGTTGGAGCAGGCATGAGCTTCCCTTTACTTCCCAGACAAGTGCAATAATGCACAGAACTACATAACCAAAGGACAAGTGTCATTGAAAAAGCAACTGTTCCTGTTGATATCTTTCCTTAATGAAACTTTGATGACAAAATTCACATTATTATTATTCTTCACAAAGAATATTAATAATTTTTTATATAAAAACTGATCAAGAGAAAGACCACATTGCAACAGTATGTGCTATCTACAAGGCTTCAAAACTCAGTATGTCTGTTTGTTTAAGAGCTGAATATTTAAAATAGCAGCAAAAATCACATAATTTTAACAGAAAAATTTTGATCTTGTTTAAGTGAAAAGGCAAGCAAAACTGTCCCCAACAGATGCTATCATGTGAACATGCAGGTAGATCATTGGGGTATGAGTGTTAGCTACGTGACAGAAGTGTCTGCTGCTGCTAACAGGAAATGACAGCAGTACAGGTTTGTCACATCTCAGGTGGACACAGCCTTCAGGAGGTGGTGCAGCCACACACAGGTATTTGTTGGCAGCAAAGCAGCCTCAAGCACCACCTCCCCTCCTCGGGTCCTCCTTTAGGCAGCTCTGCTATCAGTAAACTAGTCCCCAGTATCCCCTGTTCTACTAGTTTTTCATCCAGTTTTTATCTTCAGTGGATTTCCAGATTCTCACTTACTTCCTCACTCTGGGTCTTCCTCTTTACACCCCTATTGTCCATTTATTAGGTTCAGCTTCACTACTTACCAATCCCAGTAAATCTCTCTCTATTTCCAGCTTTCTGTACTGGTCTACACCTTTCATTCCTGGGCTGGCTTTTGTGCGCTCTGAATCTGAGTCATGCAGCTTCTGCTTTTACTTAAAGCATCTTTACTTAAAGATTCTGCTTTTCTTCAATGAGGTCCTGCTATTTAAGGACCGGTGAATTCGGCTCCAGCAAACTGCTGCCTACTAGCCAGAGATTACCTGACATGGTCTCCACATCTTTGGGATGGATTATATTTAGTTGTACTGTTGCTATAGGGCAGGTGGATCACACACAGGAGATGGGAACAGAGATATCTTTTGTAACCAAGAGAGCTTTTCAGTACTGAATCATGTACCTGGGAGGGAGGGCTCTTCCAGGGGGTTCAGAAGATGTTCATCCAGGATACTAATCTCCCGTGGGTACTGGCGCTTCCCAACGAAATGATTTGTTTGTCTTCCTGTTTGTAGAATGGATGAGAGAGATAAGAGGATGGTAGAAAAGAGAGATGGAAATTTTTAAGATTATGTGAATGAACCAAGTACACAATTTGGTTAAAATAAGTAATACCTTAGGCAGAAAAGATATTTTAAACGATCGTAATTTTGTGTTATTCTTTTGGGCCCTGTCTTGGGTTAGCTACTTGTATCTGTGTTGAAGTCAGTGGGTCTTCACACGAACACAAACTCTTCATGTTATCCCACGCAGGCTCACCTGCAGGATAAGCTCCTTGGTCAACGACTTGCACTGGCTGTGGTTACGAGAGACTTTAGGAAAAGCAGAGTGTGGGAGAACAGATACCAGATATTGATGCTCTGTTGTATAAAGAAGCTATTGTTGTCTTTCTTTGAGTTGTGTCATGGTAAGTAAGCCCCTCAGAGAGGAGGGACTTCACAGCAGTTGCTGATCCAAAGCATCTGAATGCATTGAGAACACCACACAACCAAAACAGTAATAACTGAACCCGTGCCTTATAATCTGCAAGCACCATGTTTCAATAGTTAAATTATCCATTTTTATGCAGATCTTTGATTGGAAAATCTCTATAAGAAAAAGGAGAGACTTCCTTCCATTTTATGAGCCCTCAGTTAATTTAATGCTGAGCATTTTTCACCAGTTGAAAAACATTACAAATATTTCAATTTGTTCCAGTTGTGAGAACCTAACAGCTGTTTGATGCTCTATTCAAAAGAGACTCACTCAGTTCCAGCTGGACAATTATCTCTGCTGCAAAGCCACTGCTCTAAATAGCGATAATTAACACCCTTGTTAGCTGTGTCAGAAAGGCCAAATAACTAATTGAAGCATGGAGACCTTGCTGAGCTTTTACTCCTGAGAATATTCCCCCCAGGTCTGACTGAAAGCACATTGATGGATGGAAGTAAAAGGACGCTTTGTACTGACACACTCTGTTCATACTGAGATAGAGAACTTCAATGGATGGAGTTGTCAAGCCAGCGAAAAATGAAATTAACCCAAAACAAATGAACTGGATCAAAGACAAGAAGGAAAACCAAATGAAAAAGACAACACATGGCCAGAAAAGATGCTCGGTCTCCCAAGACCTGTGGTGAATTAGGAATCCCAAAGGTCATAACAGTTTCAGATACTTACAGACATACAAGAAATCTGGTTGTGTTTGCCAGAGCAAAGGAATGTAAATCACCCGCTGAAATAGAGTCGGTCTGTGTGTCTGCATAGATTTTTTTTGCAGCATCCCAACTGCGTATCCTAAGGCAATGCCTCGTTTCCAAACAAACAATCTTTCCTCCTTCTCCAAACAGGCTCAAACCCTCACACGCTGGAAGAAAGTTTGTGTCTCCTCCGTGCTCAGCAGCAGACAGGCTGCAAGACCGGCTGAGAATCACCCTGTCCACAGGGGCTGTTAACTCTTAGAAGGCTGATATTTTATGCACTGTCAGACATGAATTTGTAAGGTGGCATTT
The DNA here is from genome assembly GCF_000696875.1 of Nestor notabilis. NCBI lineage: Eukaryota > Metazoa > Chordata > Aves > Psittaciformes > Psittacidae > Nestor > Nestor notabilis. The sequence goes on from NW_009913322.1 coordinate 69,528, forward strand.
TCTACAGACATGGTGTAGCCCTGTGATCTAGGGGCTGGTGCTCCAGTCTGGTTTTGTTCCATTTGCTCTTCCTACAGCCAACACGTTCCATGAATGGAAGGCAACAAGACTTAATTCGTATTAAGTACCTATATCAGAAAAATATGAAGAGCACAGGACTCTCTTCTCCAGGATTTAGCTAATACTGTTGATTTCTACACTGAAAAGGGACAGAGGGAGATGTAAAGGAGAAATACAGGGCATCTCTGTCATGCAAAGAGCTAAAGTAACTCACTCCTATTTCTCTGTCTTTGGGACTGTAATGAAAAAAGATACAGTGGTTCTGTGGCTGGGATGAATTAGAGAAAGGTGCCCCACAAATCCTCAAAGTGTTCACAGTCTCCTCAGAGATTCCAACTTACTGATGCAGGTTGAGGTATTCCTGGAAGCCTCTCCAGCTTGTCCTAGAGTGTCAAAGAGATGAGGGAGATGCACCAGCTTCCCCTTCCCCATCCCTTTGGCTGACCTATTGCATTTCTAGTCAACACTTTCTTAAATCAGCAAAATGTGGCAGTGATAAGGCTTGAACCACCCCCCACCATTCACCTCAAAGGAAGAGACTGACAGGTCAACAGAACCAGACTTTGCTGGGTCGAGGACTCCAAAGTCAAGAACTAGAGATATGCTATACAAAAGCTCTCTATGGACAGCTTGCCATTTATAGACCAGTCGTCTGGGAAATTGTGGGAAGTGATGCACGGAACAAAAATGTAATCCCTAGGCCAGGGCAGTAGAGTGCACTTTGGTAGACCACAGATCTGTGATAGTAATTGGAACAAGATAATGCTCAGAGCACCAAAAAGTGATAGAGAGAGACCACATAAGCACTGAGGAGGGCAACAACTAGCGCTCTGTTTGTCTCCCAGCCCATGTTTTCCTATTTAGACACTCCAAATTCAGACCTCTTCCTATGAAATCATTAGTTAACTAAAACGATGAATTATCTTTATGCCTGTCCCCTAAAATTTCTCACAACAAACCAGACCCATGTCATCACCCATGTCTGCGACACCATCTTACAAAAGATGATTTGTATGAACCAGAAGGTGGTTGCATCTCACCCTTTCCCCGGGAAAACATCTGTCACTGTTCAGGAGCAGCCATCCAAAGAATGGTCTATTTGGTTTTTGTCCTTACTGATCTCCCTTGAGCTGTCCTCACTAATCATTTGTTCCCCTCCAAAATTTTACTGAATATTTCGTCTTGATTTTGAGGTATATGGAAAAGCTCATTTTCTCTCCCAGCTTGCGTAGAGACAGTCAGTGCTTTCAGAGCCTGCACTGGGCTTTGTAAAGCAATTGAACTACAAGATTGAAATAGATGGAGAAAATAATATTTACATCCTAGCAAGCAGCAAATTCTTCCTTCCTGCCATACCTCCTTCCTGCTGCCCTCATGCAAAGAATTCACTGCTTGGATCTTAATTGGCTCCGTCTCTGACATCTGAAACCTCTCCTTGCCAGGGAGAAATAATTTCATTACTGAAAACACAGCAGAGCTGCTGGGCTTCTCTGCAACGTAACTGAATTAAAGTCAGGGGAAGACAAATGCAAGGGGACTGCTTTCAGAGGCGAGAAAACGTCAGTTTGCAAAGAGGATTCAAGGAACAGCGGCAAGTGCAAGGCTTCCGAGAAACGTATTTCCTTCGTGATGTCTTCTGCGTGAGTCACACGTCTCTGGGTCACTCCTGCAGATGGGGTGAGTGCCAGCTGCTCCTGGACATCACTGCGATTTACACTAATTGAAAGTGAGGAGATACTTGGGCAGCCTAAGGGATAAGCTCTGGTAACATCGCTGCAGTGGCATTTATGCCCCATCTATTTGCCAAAGGATACATCCCTACACCAGAGCCAGCGAAATGTCTGTGGGTGGAACTGAAGGCTGTATTTGCTCTCAGGGAGGTAGTAAGCTCCAGCAGCCGGGTGGCAAAAGGGCATCTGGAATCCCTTCCTTCAGTTTCCTCAAAAGATTTCAAAACAGAGGGGTAGCATGGAGGTCCCACAGTGTTTGGGAACCAGGCAGTGAACAAATGACATTACCATCAAGGAACATCTCTTGCTCTTAATTTCAAATGAAAATGTGCATGCACAGCATTTTATAGAAAAGTGGTTTCAGTGCCCACAGAACGAAGGGAGAGAAAACAGGAGGTTAAATCAGACAAAGGTGGGAGGGAAAAGAGGCTTTTGTTGATGAACTTTCAACACATCTGTTTTGACATAAGCCTTCCCACATACTATGTACAGCTAGCTCCTGCAGAGACATGTTATTACCCTAAATGCTGACACACTGGGTGTGGTGACACATGAAGAGTGGCACAGGACCACTGATGCACACTTTGTCTATAACAGAAGTCACAATTCAAGTGCTGCATATCCTCCAGCTCCTTTACAACAATATACATCTTTTCTCCAGGGGCAAAAAGAAGGCGGTTTCTAAATATTTGTAAGTGGTTCAAGTATCTAACCTCTTTCCACTTGTCTGCTAAGAAAACACAAATCTTGCTAACAGGCTTCTGAGGGTAGCACTGGCTCCATTTTTCAGTGGAATACACTGTTGTCAGTTGCATTCACAGTAACAGAGTAAATGGAAGCACATCTGATATATATCCGGCAGTGACAATCCAGGTGCCTCCTTGCAAAGTAAAACAAACAGTGCAATAATCTAAACTTTACTGTCAGAATCACTTTATTCCTTCATTGTAGTCCTTTCCTCCACTAAAATATGGAGTGACTTTCCCCTTTGATTTCAAAAAATACCCTTCAGCTATCAATTGCCAGGGTGCATAGGTCAGCAGGGACTGCTGAAGAACACTGTGATGTAATCCTTCCACTTAGGAGCTAAGGAATAAGAGTAGAGTTTCTTGCCAATCCACACAGACAGGTCTCAACCACGTGATACAGGATATCCCAGATTAAAGAAAAAAAGAACACTAGGACACTCTGACACACTGTAAAATTCCCTCTATTTGCAATCTTCAGTAGGTCTGAGATAAAATGCATTGTGTTGTAAAAGCTACCACGAGTGATCATGTACACTTTCTGGGGAGAGCAGAGTGTGCGTGTCCTCGATCTGTGGGGTGCTTATTACACTACCTGAATTCTTTAAGGGATTCTGCAGCATTTGTGGCTCACTGTCAGGGAAGCAGCCCAGTCCAAATGTAATGTTGTCAACAGCAATGTCAGCTTGGGAATTCCAGCCCCAGTTTGCCAGGAGTTCCAGTTGAAACCTTTGCATTAAGATAGTTTTAGAGAAGAGAGACAAATGGGCAGGTTAAAAACAGGCATCTAAACAGATGATGTTCCCTTATCTTTCCATCCCCAAAGAGATAGCCAGAAAAAGAAAATGAACAGAACAACAGTATTTAAATAGACAGGAATCTTGGGCCTGATCATAACACAGTGACATGAGTTTATTTCAGCTGAAGATGAGGACATGTTAAATTTTAGCTGTGATTCCCTGTAGTGCTAGCTTCCTGGGCTTACTCATCATTTCCCACCATGACCAGGTGTTTAGCTATTCATCTGGGTCTGTCACGTCTCATGTGCACTGCCATGTTCTGAATTCATAAGGAAGAAAGAAAATGGGCTGAAGGATCTCCTACTAATGGATAGGACTGAATTGTTTTTCATTAGATTTCAGAAATAAACAGATGACTGATGTCCAGTCCATTTAGAGCTTATTAAAAGCATATGGAGAGGGCCTCTACTGTTGTCATTGGTGAAGCTCAATGATGATTTATGAGAGACCAAGCACTGACCTGCCTAACACATTAATCATTCAGCCTAGGAACACACATATCCCAAATTAGTGGCAGTAAAGTGTGTGAGCATATTAAACCCACCAGCCAAATGTTGGTCCATATCCGCAGTTAGTGTAACGTTGCATAGGTGCATCAGGATCTTTAGAGGTAAATTGCTTTTACCAAAACTCCAGAATGGCCCTTTGTGTTAAATGAAAGCATTCACTCCTACAGGATCTGAGTGCTCTGGGAGTAAGTATGGGTGCAGCAAGTGCAAAGCAAGGGTCTCTTGAATTACCATTCTCTTAGTTATGGGATTAGCAAGGGAATTTGCCATCAGATCCCCTTCCTACAGAAACCTGTTTAGCACTACTTCTGCATTTTCAGACCCTGTTCAGAAGCCCACTAGCACTAGATAGTGACTCCCCCAGCCATTTCCTTGAAGAGAAAGTCACAGCATGCTGAGCCCAGGACTAGGGTACTTCTAGCACCTACAGGTATGGATACAGCATCACAGCCCACTCCTGACTCAAAGTACCCACATGGCAGTATACCCTCGGTCAGGCCAATCTGCTGCATATGTTCCATAGAGTCAGAGCAGGAGAGGGTCCATGGCACTGTGCTACAAGGTAGATTTCTGCTCCAACCAAGTACAAGTGGGATCCTGGGGAATGACCCCCTCCTCCAGCGCACGAGAATAGACATCTCATAAGCTCTGAGGTCTATATGCCTGCCCTTCCTCATAACTTCAGAAAAAGGGGAGGAATTTGCCTTTTGAACTCTGTGCAGTGTCAGCCAGAGGGGTTTCCAGTGTTCCTGCTCACTGAACTCATTTTGCTGACTCCAGCATATTACACCCTCTAGTTCTCTGATGTCTGGTCTTCTGCCCATCTGATTTTCTTGTGGTAGCAGCTTTTTTTCCTGTGTGTGTGAACCATGTGAGTGAATTTGCAGTTTTCCAAGAAGTTAGATGCCCAACTGGGAGCCTGCTCAGCAAACTGTGTAGTTTGTCTTCCTTCTCTCCAAGAAATAAATTCAACTAGAGGAAGCTGTTGCTAAAAACCAGTTGTATATCCCATCCATGGCTGCCTACTGCTGGCCCCATCAAGCCATTCATGTCCTGCTATAGCAATTATTTGTCTTGCAATTCATATTTACCCCTTCTCCTTGCGTGATCTGTCCCCTGCATCCACTTTGCTGCTGGCTATCATCCCTTTAAGGAATGAAGGATATAGCAAGAGAAGATTCAGGATATGGGAAAATGACATGCCAGCCCAAATTCTGTACTAAAATAAGCACAGCATTGCTGGAGTTTGCATTACCAACGAAAGCTGCCAGCACCCACAAACATACAGAAAAGTCATTCATGAAGGTTTATACTGAACTGTACTAAGATTGTACACCATACAGTCAAAATGTTTTCCCAGTGTTGAGGATGAGGCAATGCAGGGATTTATCATTTTGACCATGCTCGAAAATGCTCACACTTTTTAAGTGTTCTGTGCTACCAGGCATTGGAAGTGGGATCTGAAATTTCTGAGGAAGAGGCAGACAGGAGGGATAGTTTTGTTTAGGTTTTTTCCATGTGGATGAGAATCTATTCAAATTTTAGTAAAAAGTCCTTGAAAATTTGCAATCCCTGACAATTCCATGCCTGGTAGTTTGTTTGTTTGTTTGTTTTAAATCCCAGAGTCTCCTCTTCCCTGGATATCTTCAATTCTAGGGCTAAGAGGTACTTTCCGTGGCACTGATGTATGAAGTGTGTCAGGTCCTGCTTCAGCTACGTGAAGCAAGGACTGCCTTTCAAATTGATGAATACACTTTTTCATCCCCAGCCCTTCTTTCTTTGGCTGATCCTGGCCAAACAAGACAAAAAAAGCTGCCTAAAGTGAATCCAAAGAGAATAAGGTGGCATCTTGGAGAGGTTATAGAGATCGCTGGGAACTTTACAGCAAGGGAGCTTGGGCTTGGTGTGTGAGTTAGGGCCTGAGATCTACCGAAAGAATCAGAAAGATGAGCAGAAGACTGAATAAACCTACTACAGGTCTGGGATTATCAAAATAAAAGTGATAGGAGGGAATGGAATTGCAGGGAAGGGAGTCAGACTTGATAAAAACCTAACACACAGAGAAGGCACCTACTGGAAGACAGGTGGAAACAAGAAGCAGAGGGTTGTTCAGAAAGGGAAATTATGACTGGAAGCATGAGACAGATAAAATGTGTTTACAAATGGGAGTTTGAAGGAAGAGATACCATGTATAGGAGAACAAGGAGGAAAGGCTCTTAATGAGCACAGAAGGTCGTGGGATGGGACAGAAGGAGCAGAGCATGGAAGGAACAAGGCAAGGTGCCTGGGACGGAGCCCATGTCCTGGGAGCACAAAGACCAGGGTTTCTTCTACTGGGGAAAATAGCTGTTACACCTTCCCACAAAGCGTGTGCTGCTCCTGTTTCTGTTCAGATCAGTGCAGCAAATGGTAACTAATTACTTGTTAGTCACTTGGGTAGCTTAGGTAGCACAGATCTGCTTGCTAGATTGTACACCTCATCCATGGTGATAGTTACTGTTGTGCCACATCAGTTGTAAATTTGTTTGAAAATAGCATACAGGAAGGTTACACGAAGTGAAACAAGACAGAACTACTTGAAACAGACTGTCATAATACACGCATGACATACCTATTTCTTTCATTTTGTCTAAGTGCTCAACTCTTTCAAACATTACAGTATTTGAATATCAGTTGTTTTTCCATGCAGTGCTGGCTAGTGCTCCCTAAAGCCTCTTGCTGTCCATTCCCTCCTGCCATGCAAGATCCATTTTGCTTCAGAACCCAGTGCTGATACATAAATCAGAGGTTTCAGGGGAGAAGCATAAGGGAGTGTTTATCAGAGGAGGCAGAAGTTCTTAAATATCCTGAAAAGTCCCTAGGAGTCTGCTGTGGTTATGTCCACATGGAAGTGCCTGGGGAAAAGAACAATTCTGGACTATTTCTTTACCTTACAATTTACATATGCAAAACTAAACAGATGCTAATCCACAGGGCTCCAAACTGTGTCAGAAAAGAATAATAAATACACTGCCAGCATGCAGACCTATCCTATCCTAAAGGAATAATTCATGGCAAAGGTGTGTATGGTGAACACATGATAATGCTCAGAATCTTGAAAAAGAGCATTACAACATTATCTCTCTCCAAGTTTTACTGTTGCTTGGGTCTGAATTACTGTTACTTCCAGACCCAAATCCTTTAGCCTTTTACACAAGGTTGCAGAGAATATTTGAAGTTATAAGGAAACTCCTCACATGTTCTAATCCATGAAGTTTTCAGACATTCTTTATTGCCAGTATTAGGTAGATATTTTTCCAGTTGTAATATTGACTGTATAGGCTTTGAGATGTTTTTGTCACAAGTGTCATGTGAAACAGGCTTTCCTGAGAAAGATGAAACAAAAATGGATTGGAGCAATCTAAAAATTGTTTGTGTTGGGCAAAATAACCACCTGCTGACACCAGCCACGTGGCTTGAGTTTGAATAACACCGGGTGAGGGAGGAGAAATACCTGATAAAAACTAAATTAGGTTGAAATTCTTTAAATCTTCAATACCTGACTTCATTTGAAAACCAACATCATGCTGTATTTTCACATCTAAAACCATGAAAACTTTAGTGCAAGGCTGGTTTGGGCAACAATCTTTCCTGTGAATGTGATGTGGGAATGAATGATCTCCAGTTGCCTAGAATGCACTGATACAGATCCTAGACTAGATAGTTGCATTGGCTAAACTGTGGTTTTGCCACTCATTTGACTCATGTGGCTGTTTTTACTGTGGGATTGTGAAGGGCAGCTATGCTATTATAGGTGTTTCTCTACTGGGAGCACTTTGTCACTGTGGGAATACTGGCTTTCTCAGATTGGTAAAATGTTTCTAGTACAGACACTTGCTGTACCCGATATCTAAGCACTGTTTGAGGTTGCATGGGAGTGCAGACACACAGTGTGGGCTTGTGCTGACGTAGGCTGTGTACGTACACAGAGATATACATGTGTGAGAGAATACTTCCCTCAGCAAGCAGAACCGCAGTACTACTCGGGGC
>NW_009913322.1:77436-93306 GCF_000696875.1 Nestor notabilis
GTGTTCAGTAGAAATGGCCCTGGAAGAAGGCAAGAATGAAGGAGATGCTTCACAACAAAACCAGTAACAATTTACTAACTGGATGCTGCTGGTGGAGCTCTTACCGATTCTGAAGCACTGGCATTGGTAAGGTGATGAGAAACCAGTGGTCACTCCAGCTCCCTGCTCTTTCCCACATGGGCAAGATGATTGGAGCTCCTTTTATCTCTTCGCTGACAGAGAAGGAGATGGTACCATTGTAGCTGCCAAAAACATGCACTGAGAATTGGATCTGTAACAGAGGAAGAAGAGGAAAAGAGTGGTATCCTGTGATAAAAAGGGAAAGGTACTTACTTCTCCCTCCCTGGGGATCTGAGACACCAAACCTTTGATCCTGAGTTAAACTAATCTGTAATCACACAAATCAGACCCTCATTGCTTGTGTATGGCTCATCACTGTTCCTAGCACAGAATTTTATTGGTGCGGACCCTGACTGACAGGCTTAAACTTAAGAAATGCTTTGTCACTAAATGCTTCCACCAGAAAGGCTATTACAGAAAACCAGTCCTAACTGCGTTCCTCTTCAGTGTTCTCACCAGCTTAAAGATTCCTGTGAAAGGGTTTGAACCACAGTTTAAATCTTTGGATTTAATAAGAGGAATCCCATTGTAACCACCCAGGCTAATGTGTTGCATCCAGGCACTATTTAAGGTGCTCTCTAGGGAGAGCTGCCCTGCCTCAAATGCCCTTGAAATGAGGAATTAGGCTGTCTCTAGAGGCAGAAAATCTCAATCCATACATTTGCTTGAAGTCATAGGCACCATCTGGACTGTAGCACCCAGGTAAGCAACCTGATCACCAGGCCAAAGAATATTTTGAAGCAGGACTTCCTTCCTCTTTCTTTGGAGCAACCACTTCCACTTTGCTACAGAGCAAGAGAGAAATGTTATTTCCACCACTGCTTTTAGCACTCAGCTGCTTTTTATATCACAGAGAGCACCAGCAGCAAGCACTGCAAAGAACAACCACAGGAAGTTCCTTGCTCCTGAAATGCGGGTTCAAATCCTTGCCAGTGGAGGAGAGAATGGGTCCAGATCTTGTGTGACCTGTACACCAAAACCAACAGTTACGGCTTCTCCTCTTCCTGGTTTTGTGAACCTAGCTCCAAACACATTTTATTTTGTTGGAACTACCCAGCAAACTTGACCTGGATTTATAAATAGACATAAATGTTGAAGTTACGTTTTTGGCACCTGCACCGTATTTCTTTTGCCAGTTCTAATTAGGAGGCATCAAAGCTTTCTCTTTTCCCCTGGCAGGGCTGGACTCCAGCTCAAACTTGCAGCTTAATTTCCCTAAGTATTATGAATATAATATTATTGAGTATTTTTAATTCCAGCATCTCAGAGCTCCACTTATTCTTTGTAGAGATTTGGGCTGAAGGCAGGTTATATGATTTTATTCATGCCAGGTTGCACTCACCTTTTGAAATTCCTGAAGAATGTGAACAGAAGTATATAGTCTTCATCTATTCCTGGAAAATCTAATGCCTACTAACTTCACACTCCTGTTCTCAGAGAAATTGTTAAGCTTGTTAACTCCTAAGAAAGTATTGCAGAATTCATGAAGAGAAGTCTCAGCAGCAGTTACATACTGAATGGCTCAACAGCCCAGAGAGCCAGCTCCCTTTCCTACGAACACCACGCCACACAATTCAGGTGCTGGGTACCCTTCAGAAGAACAGTTGGTACAGTTAGGCTGGGGAGTTTTCCATACTGAGTTGATTTGGGACTCCTGCTTTCATTTACTGGTGATGCACCTCATGTCTCCTTTCCAATTTTCACCAAGTAGCTAGCTAGGCTCTGCTTTCCAGTGCTTTGTAGAGTGTGCAGAGGCACAGGAGAGTAGGCTAATTGTGCAACCAGTGTCTACAGATTAACTCCACAAAGGTGTTAAGACACAGTGATATACCTGGTAGTCTTCAGTGGCAATACTGGCTGGCAAGCTGGCACTGTAAGCCTTGGCCATACCACTTGTCTGATTGCTGTCTGCTCGCAAGTAGAGAAATTGTCCTGTGAAAAAGGAATCAGAAAAGGCAAGATGATGTTTTGCCCTTTTTTATACTCTCTTGAAATAATTCAATGTCATTGTGCTGAAGCACAACACAAGTAGAAGACAAGCACGGCTTGAGAGCAGATCTGTTAGTAAGAGTATAATAAACACTCCAGTAGATTTCAGCAGCACAGAAGTCAATATCCCAAACCCTTTCCTGGAGCATGAGCGCATAAACCTGAGGCATCACGCGAGTATCTTCCCATACAGGATCTCACACCAATCTATTGTGAACAGCTCTAATTCTTACAACGTGACCATCAATGACTCTTGCAGAGACAAACACTGGGCTGTAAAAGCTTATTTGTAGTCTTTGTTCCCAGGGTCAGTTTATACAAGCTCTCAAGAGGCAAACAGGACACTCATATGGACATCCTTTATTTTGACAGGGAGCTGTGAGACAAGACGCACCTGTGCTAACTGTTCCGACTTTCAACCTAAACATGTGAGGGACTGGTCTTCCTCCATCTTATTTACCAAGCTGACAGTTGTGGGAATTATGTGACTCCTTTCTTACAGTGGCATTCTATGGCACAGGATTTGTATAATCATTTGGTCTTGGGATATGCTTATATGTGATACTCTTCTTAACCTACTGGCACAGTCTGGCAAGGGTCTCAGAAAGACTTGTTTCTACAAGCTGCCTAGTTCTGTTGGGCAATTTGTATTTTGTGAGGCAGCAGCTATCATGTTGTTGCTGCAATTGTATTGCTCATATGAGGAAGAAGCAAGGAAGAAGTATACAGATAGAAAAGAGAATTAATTCTGTATTTTTTTTAAGGCGAAGGAAAATCCTTGCTTCTGATAGTTTTCTGTTAACTTTGTTGCAGAACTTGTTTCATATAAAGCTTTGAATCATATTCAGAAGTTAATTTTAGCTACATTGAAAGTTGTCATAGATAATACTGATGCTAAAAGTTCATTTGTCCATGATGCCAAAAAATTTAAACCAATTTTAAACCCCCAAGTTTGAGGCTATTGTTTATACACACACACAGAGAGAACTATAAGGAACCTACCAGCAGTGGCTTGCAAGGTAGACCCTACAAGTGAGTCATCTTGAATCATTCCAGTAAAACCCCGAATAGACCAAGGAGATGCTGCAGTTTCATTCAGTGTCCAGCCACATGGACCCTCTTCAAAAGAGCAATGTGAGCCCTCTGGAAGACTGTCTACAATGATGAATAACAAAAAGCAGGGAAATAGGAGAAACTTGATTATGGAAGAACACAAACAGCAGCAAACATCAAAACTCACTATGGCTAAGCTACCCAACCTATGCTACACAGTTTTCAATGTCAAAATATTAGTAGGTGACATATGTTTATTTCCAGGGTCACCATCAGAAAGCCAACACTTTGCTTCTGAAGATATTTGAGATTTTGCAGTTCTGTCCTGCTATAGATACTGTGTAAAACTGCAGCTCCCACAACGTAAAGAATTGTAAATCACTGCCATATGTCTGTAAAGGCCTTGCTGCATATGAGACTGCAGGCATCACAAAAATTTCTGTGTCCACTTAAAGGAAGGCCAATCAAGCAGATCTCTGCCACTGTACTTGCAACAAAGCTAAACGTTCCTTCTTAGCACCACATATGAGTCAAGGGATTTCTCCATCATGATGTGCAAGAAGAGCTCTGAACTGAGGTCTTGAAGAGAAAGACTTATGGTGGTTGGCACTAGAAAGATGATCAGCACCTTCCACTGTTCAGGCCTTGGGATCAGAAAGAAATTTCTCACCCAGGTGCAGACATGTAAATAAGGTTTTGCCTTTCTCTGAAGTAGCAGCAACTATGAAAGGCAGCTCACTGGGCTCCTTACTGCAGTATTTAAAAATCCAAACCAAACAACCCAAATCCATTTTATCCTATATAGGGTGAATTATCCTATATATAGGGTGAATTTTCAAAGAGAATCTTGGTATCGAACTGATGTAAATAGGCTAAGTTTATTAAGGAGGCAAAATACTGAATTAATCTAGAGATTTCTTCTAATGGGAGGAAGGTTCCCACGAAGTGCCATGCCACATACTCACCACACCTCACTCCTTCCTGTTCTTTGGCAGGGCAATCACTGATGAATTCACAGATTTGTAGGTGGCTGACACAGCCTCCAGGGAGGCAGGGGATGGTGGAGACCTTGTCATATAGAGAGAGATCTTGGTTTTCTTTATCTAAAGGGAAAAAGAGAGAGAAGCCCAGAGATGCGTTGGCAGAAGGTGTATGACCCTTCACATGTATCAGCCTTCACATGTAGGACCTCAGATAGCACCCTTTGGGTGACAAACAATATTTACTCTGCTCTTTACCATGTAAGTTTCTATCCAAAATGACTTTCCTGTAGGTCACCTCAGCTCTCATGGAGACCAAATATATTGCTCTTTTCTCATGCACTGTCTTCTCTGTGTTTGGGCTACCTTTAGATAATCACTTTTCTCTTTTTGGGGGTGTGTGTGTTGGTTGTTTTGGTTTTAGTGGGGTTTTTTTGTTACGAAGGATCTTGCAGTTTCCTATCATGATGTGCTCCTCAATTCTACAGACATCACTATGCACCTGCCAGACAGCTGTGGCATGCTGCATGGCACTCTGCTGCTGGAGGCAGAGATGCCCACTTAGCTCCAGTCAAGACAGATACATTGCTATGCTCTATTAAGTGTCAGGCTTAACTAATACTTGTTCTGCTGTCACATTTCTGTGCCAGCCCATGAAGATGGCTGCTTCTCCAGCAAGTTGGGCTCACTATGCAGAGCTTTAATCATGCACCTTAGCCAGGCTAGTCAGCTATTAGGAGCATTTGACTGACTGCACAGTTCAGCAATGAGACTAAACACAATTTTTCAGTCTGATATTTCCCAAAAGCATGGCTTAATGTACCCAGCCTATCCTGTGGATGTTAACATGCATGGGTCTGTTATGGACCTGCAGGTTTTTACCTTCTGCACCTGCTCCCCTTTAGCACAGCTCTGCACAGAAGTTCCACTGGGATCACTACTGCTTGGAAAAACATGCAAAAGTTAGGGAACCAGTTCCAGAAGAGAGAGAAAAGGACATCTCTGCAGCCACGCAGGTACACAGTCTGAAGTAGTATTTCTTCATGGCACTGTATTGCCCTGCCTACATGCATCAGCTTATTTAGGGACTGAGTGTTTAGCATAGTGCTTCAGACTATACATATCCCCTCAAGACTCCCTGACTGTCAAAACCCATTAAATTAAAAATATAAATAAAAAGATTAATGACTGCAATAAAACTAAATCTCTAATATGATCAAAACCAGCCTCATGATATATTATGAAACAGCTCTGTGAAACCAATATACTTTTCTTCATTTGAAGCTTTTTACATTACATTCCAAGCTACAGTGTCTGCAAACCAGGCAATAACATTACGTTAAGACATGAAAACCAGGAAGTGAAGATGATTATGTCTCCAACCTGCAGGGCTGCCTGTGCCAACAGACTCTTGTACTTCCAAGAAGCCTAAATGACATTAGCAAGGTTCTGCACAGCCACTAAGGATCATTTGCATGACACACACAACAGGACTGTAAATGCCAGGCAAAACTGAGGATTTCTGAGCTGAGTGCTCAGTATTTTGGAAAAAAAATTTACATTCCAATTATTTTCATTTCAGATGGAAGTTCTCAGCCTGGCAGTAGCAAACAGATTCCATGCAGTGCAAATGAATGCTTCTTTTCTTTATAGATTTGGAAGATAGAGCTCCACTATGGAAAAGGCTTTGGTGACATAGCCTTTTGTTCTTGATTGTTTAATAAAGAAATACTAAATGTTAAAACAATCTAAGCAAAGACATTTTTCCCTCCCTATTGCTGGATTCAGCATAAACCCTGTTGTTTTCTCATACAAAGATGAAACTAGTAAAGCCAAAAAGCAGAGACAATCACTTAAATCAGTTCTGTTATTCTGAGCTTCAACCCTGCCTTTGGGCAAGCATACATGCATGCATACACATAGAACATGCAAATGTGACCCTTGACAGGTAAGCTTTGCCAGAAACCCCAGAGGAGACTCAGCTTTCATTTAAAACACATCTGACCAAGTCCGTGATCACATTCATCAGTTTTGGTGAGGATGCTGCTCCCTTTTCTGACTGCATTTGGTTATTCCAAACCTGACTGTATTGCAACATACCATGAAAGCAGTTCCTGAGTTGCAAGGAGCCCACTGCCAGTACTCCAACCTCTTGTGCTCCACAGTTTGAATACAGCAAGGTGATTTTAAAAGGTCTTTCTATACGGCCAATCTGGGCCATCAGGTATTTCCATTTCATCCTAGAAGACCACAAAGAGCTATCAGACATACACACAGCACACTGGAACCCATGGTGTCTCTAGCATAATGATTCTGCAGTCTACCAAATAGGAGTAATAGTACCCACATGGGGAATAGACTGATGAATGTGAACTCCAACACAACAAAAGGATGTTAATATAAACCAAGTGAAGTTCAGCCCAAAAAGCTTTTTCAGTTATCTTTGCTGCAGATCCTATTACTAATGATGAAAAGCTACAACTATTCCAAATTATTAAATTAAAATGGGGTTTTAAATGATCACCAATTTTGGATACACTTCCCCCCTCCCCGCATGTGCTTTCCACATGCATGGTTGTGTTCTGTTTGCTCTTGCAAGTACAGATCAATCAAGCAGCTGCACAAGTCTCTGGATCTCCTCAAACTAACACTGACGTATCTCCTGGAAGTAAATGTCTGGCTCTGAATGTTTCTTGGTTGTGTCAAGTGTGAGAAACTCTCTCTGTGCTTTCTCGATCTAATTTCTCAGTTTAACAAGCTGGAGTGCACCCACAAAGCAAGGGGAAGAGGAGAAGTGGTATTCCAGAAAATGCACATTGTCTGGCAATTTACATTTCACTATAGAACAAATCCCATAGCCCCTAGACAGCAAAGGTTTCTGAGTTGTGCAGCACTTGTGGCACTGCAGAGAAAGACAGACGGTTCCAGCACTCTAATTTTAAAGATGGTTGTTAGGCATCGTAAAGATATCAAATGGGAATTTCCAGACTACCTCACTCAAATCAGTCTGATGGGAGTAGGGTATCCAAGTGTCTTCAAAAAAATACAGCAGGATTTAAAAAAAACCCACTTTCTATTTTGTTTTTAGTTTTAAAAACTGCCCCACCTCACAGTGACAAGAAAATAAAATACAGTTAAAAGTGTACGTTGTTATTTTATAAAGGGGTTGTAGCAGGATAGTGACAAAGCAATCCTTGCTCTTTAGTCTTTTCTGGAAAGAGTACCAGACAGAAGCAAATTTACCCATACCCTGCACGCTGCTGAAGCTGCTGGGGGCACCCTGGATGAGTGACTCTAAGTCAGTGCCAGTGGCATGGTAAGGAGGCCAGGGTACAGTGTTAAGGTGTGTTGCTCAGGCTTTGCTTTTAGCGTTATGTTTTAGTTTGGGAAATGCCATCAGCTGCCATGAAGCGATCATCTAGTCCCTGTCCTGCACTAGAAACACATTAGAAAGCAACACCTGGACAACAAACACATGTCTACTGGACACAGTATAAAAATCACAGACTGCCTAATTTGGAAGTTGCAAAAAATCCAAAGTAACCTTAATTTTTTATCATTCTCTCTGCTTTTGCTTGCCACTGATCAGTTATCTAACCCATTCTTCCCTCCATAAACCAACTATATTCCTTTTTCTGGTGAGAGTTTTTTACTCTCCCCTCTGTGGCATCCCCCATCTTTCACTCTCACCATTGTATGTACACATAAATACCCACAGATACCCTAAACTCATCTGAAGTTGGGCTCCTGTTATCAAGATGAGCCTCTGTCTTCTCTTTGCTGTCCCATCATATCATATTCAGTAGTTCAATATAATTTAATTCAGCTTCAGAAATGTCCAGCCCTGAACAGCAACTGCACCATCTCTACTACCCAACAAAGGAGAACGACTGCTTTACTTTCAGCTTCAGGAATGTCCAGCACTTATAAATATATCTTATAACTACAGTTATAAATATAGCCCCCTTGCCACACTGTGGCACAATGTCCAAGACCATTTAGCACTGACACAGAGCTGAATCACTTATGCTACATGACACAGCTTTGTTCATCACTCCATTGCATCCTGTTGGCCACAAAAATCAATGGATCTTAATCAAATTGGTTTCATGAGCCACTGAAGGGCAGCCTTTAAATCTTTTGTATTTACTTACTGAGCATACTAGACCTTCTGAGCACTAAGATGTAGTTCTACTGCTTCCATGTTCCAACCCACCCCTGCAGCTGAGACATCACAGTATCACTAGTGTTATCACACTCCTGAGTGCAGGAACCTGTAGCACACAGACTCTGATTCACAACCAGTATTACATTTAGTAGCAGCAACTAAAGAGATTACTGCCCCATGCTGAAAACAATGACTAGTTCAGCTACTGCACCATAATCCTACATGGTTTATGAGCCAGACACGTTAGAACTTGCCATTAATAGCCTGGGGTATCAAAATAAATGAAAACCACCGGTGATCTAAGTCAATAAACCAACCTCTGAAACGTCACAACTGAGAAAGACGCACTGTCCATTCTGCCATCTCTGCTGGAAGAACTGTGGCATCTGATAGAAGAGCAAGGCAACTGTCTTAAACCACTACTTCTGTGAACTGCCAGCTCTTCTGAGTCAGAGCCCTAAGGTCCCACAAAACCTTTATTTCTGCACCGAAGTATCTCTAGTACTGAACCTTGACTGCATTTATAACACCACAGCAAAAGCTGGCAAGCATTCAGACTGCGAAAACAACAAGTAGCTTTACATCACCCAGAATACTTCAGTGTATGGAGTCTTAACATCATCAAGGTATTCCCCTTCAGAGAAAGCCTCACCCCCAAGAGCCGACTGCAGCAAGGTTTCTAATACTGTAAATAGTTACACCTTCTTTGCTTGTTCCCACTATCCAAATGTGGGCTAGACAAAGCCAATTTAATTTCCTTAATGGAATCAGGAATGGAGCCCATTGTCCATCTACTGAAGATGGATCATTGCAGCAGCCAAGTTCAGCAATACCTTTACTATTGATTTTATGTCAAGCCAGATTTCAAGCAACGAGGTAATATTACTATTCTTCTAAGTAGAGATGTTAAAATTGATCTGTGTGTATGGAAGGACTGCCAGTCTGACATAATTGAGATATTTGCATGGATAGAAAGCTTGGAGTTACAAGCGACCTGACGCTTAAGGCAAAAGAATTGAAGATTCACCCTGCAAAGCTATAATAATCACCTTTTGATTTGTATTTTCAACTTGTGATTTTCATTAGCCTCTCAATCTCCTCTGCTAAGCCAAAGTTTTCCTCCCCCTCCTTACCAATCCATTTTATGCCATGCCTTTCCATATCCAGCTGTAACTGATGATTAATTTTAAGAAAGACTTTTAATATTAAGAACAACAATTTCTTCATTAAGAGTGAAAAATTCAATAAAGCTGAACAGGAAAGCTGAAACCTTTTCTGGATTAGGGGGACTCACTGCATGGGTTATTGCACAAAGGTATGTATGCTAACTGCTTCTAGGATCAACCAGTGAATGCACAAAATAGAAACTTTACATTACTTTTCTACATGCAGGAAGCTGTTGCCTGCAAGTCTTCATGAACATTCAGGTTTTTAATCGAAGTGGTTGGGCTCACTGTTGTCAGTATGTATTAGGCATTTTCTGAGGACGCTTACCACGCTACTCCCTTTCAAAGGCTTATGTAGTTGGACACCTAATTTACAAAACCCGAAAGACCATACACGTTTCTAGACATTCATGTTAACTATATGGCAATGTTTCTGTGTACGATAGCAGAAGTTAAATAACTTTTGTGGATGAAAACAACCACATTAATAGAAGTGTTAAAGATGGTAAGTTTCTACAAGTGTCTCAGAAGCAGGCAGGGCATTCTAGCACCACTGTCTCCCCCCCAAAAGGGGGAACACACAAGAAAATAAGCAATATTAGTTTGTGAGGCCGGCTAACTGAAAACCCATGTGTGCACATGGCTGTGAACCTTTTGCTTTTTAACCTGCCAAGACTATCACATATCATGGCCAGTGCTTTATATTTCAGAAAGGAAACAGAACAAAATCAGCTTGGCTTCCTGACCGTGAAAAGGGAAAGGATTATCTCTGCCCCAAGTGATGCTTTTTAATGTTCATTAAAGTGTGAGTACTTCAGAGTTGAAAGAAACAGTTACTGAAACAGTTTCAGCTGACAACACTGAAATAATTGCTGTCAAAATCAAACACAAGCATGTGAAACCATTCAAAACAAAACCTGAGAAGAATTTGCAGCTGTGACTGTTTCTGGATCTGCATGGTAAAGATGGAAAAGGTGGGCTAAGCAAAATAGTGAAAAAGACATTAGATTTGACCTGTACAAGCACTATAACTGTAACCCTGAGAAAGTGAAGCCAGATTTCTGAGCCAACTGCCAGATGAAGGGTTGGACTTGCAAGGAAACTACAGGCCTTTGATGTTTGAGCTCTACTGAGATAATGAGAAATATAATTTTATATGTTTTTGTAAATATATAGAGTTTCAAACACCTCACTGGTTCTCCCTCTCTACTGAGTTAATGCTGGTAACTCAGAATACCCACAACCTATAGGTGTGGTATATAACAATAAACACTGTGACTGTGCTCTGCTTGTTCAGAGGACATGGTCTCTGAAGGTCCACCTGTGTCTTTGCTCTTTCACTAAGGTATTTGTGTGAAAAAACGAGTAGTAGCTTCAATACCACTGCTTCAATTTTATGGTTAGTGGGGTGGACAGTAACTTTCTCTCATGCATGACATACATATAAGCTTTGGGGAACGGTGTTTTCTGATGGATCCTGGATGAGGAAACACCATCAGGATAATATTCCTAGGTCCAAAAAGAGTTCACTGAAATGGTCTGGTGCAGCTGGAAATTATGAAGCGTAACTTGATCCTGCAATTAAGGAGTGAACAAAAAGGACTGAAGCAGGATTTTCTGGAGTGCCTGATTATCTGAACAAGTGTCACTTAGCCCTTTTTCTATACCTAAGTGCCTACTCTGATCTCAAGACAATTCCTTGGTAGTAACTGTCAATGGTTAAACTAGGTACTACACACAGGTGTCTATCTCAAGGTCATTTGCTCATTGTCCTCCTTGTTCAGCTCTAAATTGTGCAGCAATGTTTGCTTATCACAGAAATGCTTGTAGAATTCCCACTTCCTATGGAAAGCCCCTGGAAAGCAGGAACACTTCAGGATGACATCTCTTCTTAACAACCAATGTTGCTAAAATCCTAATCATGGAAAGAATGTTCATTTCAGACTACCTGCCTAGTAAGAAGCTGTGTTAGAAACAAAGTTCGTCCCGCCTCTGTACACTCAGGTTTTTCTGGAATTGTGCAGAGATTTTAAAGAGTTTCCCTGTAATGAGGGGGAAAAGGAAGGGTATTTGACCTAATGTGGTTCCTAGCTCTGTTTTGTCTGTTTTCTATACTTTCTATCTATTTGAAACAGTACTCGTTTGCCTTCCATCTTTAAAACCTTAATACCAAACCCTCTGAGTTTACTAGTGCTTCATTTCACTCAATAAGAAAACATAATACGAGTATCTATGCCAGCTTCCAGTAAAGCCAATTCCATTCTAATAAATCTAAATGCCATCACTCTTAGAGAGATAATAATCTTGATTTCATGTAAAATGGTTTTGCAATGCTCAAAGAAACTGTTAAACAACATCTATGATTCATTCCAGAGATGCTGCAGTGGTTGTGATCAAAGGCTGGTCTGGCCAGCTGAGTATAAAATAATACCAAAGGGTATTTTATGAGTTTATACAGGGGAATGGAGCTGTGGTTGCAGTTGAAGAGGCTTGTCAGATACTCAAAGCAGCAAGGGCAGTTACAGGTAAAAAAGAACACTAGAAACTGATCCCAGAAGAAGGGGAAGGAGTAGGCAGGAAGGAAGTGAGCAATAACTGAAAGCAGGAGAGGGATCTGAAAGAAAATAAATACTATGTTTTAGTCAAACTCTGCTATCTTTGGCTGACCAGAAGTCTTGGCTACAGATTTCCATGGCAGCCTGGGGAGTGCCAAAGAATTCAAAGAAAACAAGAACTGGGATCCATTGCTTAAGTTCTCCGTGGGAGTCAGTCAGGTGATGGAAATAAAAAGCTCTCTTGTGTGTCTGACCCAGGTTCTTACAAGGCAGACTGAAGCAAAGGAAAAACAAACACGTGGAAAATGGCAAAATCAGATGACACGTGGACTTGTCTCCTTTTTTCCTGTTGTGATTCATTCCCTTTGCCTATTTCTCCTTCTTACTACATTCTGCTACACACAGGAATGAAAAAGTAAAACACTGGGAAGATCAAAGAGAGTAGAATACAGGACAAGATCCAGGGTTGCTGCACTTTCTTTTTTGTCTTCACCTCTTCTCACCTCTAGTCTCTGTTTTTCCCCTCCCTGAACTCTACAAATGAAACAAAAAGGAATGCTCCTGAACTTAGCAGATGGAAGGAGGAAATTACAAAAGAGGTAAAGTTAATCCTACCTCAGACTAAGAAATGTAACCCTCGTAACAAATGTGACCCCTTGAATATTTTTCAGTATTGCCAAGGCAGTCTTCAGACTGAGTGCATTTTACAGCTATGGTCCTAGCATGAGTGAGAGAGTCAGCCCCTCCTGACTCTTCAAATGTGAGGGAAGAAGAGTGAGTCCTGAGCAAGTGTGTTCTTTGCAAAGCGGACACGCACAACCTGGGCCTGTAACAGGCATCCTGTCAGGAAGCTGCACGCTTTGGTCCCATCAGTTCTACCTTCATTTTCTGCAGCAATGATCTCAGGAAAGGAGAAGACACTGACAAACATAGGTCTGGAGGGACTCCACTCTAGCCTGCAATTCAAAGTCTAAACAGCTGCAAATGGATTGTCTTACCCAGCATCCTCCTCATGGCCAACTCTCAGAGCAATTATTGTATTTCTGTTTGTCTCCACATATCTGACTTCAACCGTGAACCTCTGGAGGACAGGAACAGCATCCTGTGAACATATGGCCAATTCCAGCAAGCAAGAGTCCAAGCTCCCAGGCAGGATGGGGCTATGCAGGCTGAACTCACATCTATCTGGGAGTCTATTGGAGTTCAGGAGGAATATGTCCCCTGTAAGGAGAGAAAAAAAAGAAGATGCACACACTGTGGATGGAAGAGAGATAATAAGAGGAAAATGGATATGGAGTTTGAAGAAAGGAACCATGAGAGGAAAGGCGAGGACTATGCACAAACCCTCAAAAATAACAGAAAGTAGAAAAAGGAGAATGAAGTAAAAATGAGGGAAATGCATAAAGAAGTGATAGAAGGAATGAGAAGAAACCAAACAAAGCAGAGTGAAGACATGTCGAACAAAACAAAACCCAAAGACTTTGCAAGTCAGACAGCAGACACGTGGAGCCAACCCTGGCTTGTAAAAGATTGAGCTTCCTAAGAAACATCCAGCCTGTGTAAGCCAAAGAAGCTTATCCTAAAATAAGGAGGTACAAAATGAGTATATAAATGGGCTTGGCTGCTTACAGTGCCTATACATGCACAGCTCAGGCAGTATACATACATTATATGGCTCTTAGTGACTCTTGGGCACTGACAGCACCCTTATGAGCTGTGCCCCAAAGCCAGCATATGTCAGTATCATCAGTGACATGTGCCAGAGGCCTCAGCCTGCTGGCTTCTATTGCTGCCACCCACAGATGCTACCAGTGCTAGGAGAAAGGAGATGTCCATTTGAGGGGAACTGTAACTGTGCCTACCTTCAACACCTCCATGGGAGGAACTGCTTTCCAGAAGCTGCTGCTGCCTCTCCTGGGACACCAGGACACCAACTGAAGATAACACCCAGTCTGGCTTTCCAAAACTGTCCGTAGACGTCACCCATGAACAGCTTGAGCCGATGTTGCAAGAGGTTTCTGTTATGAGAAACCAAAGGTTTCATTGCAGCCTTCCCCGTTTCAAGGGGCAGGGGTGATGCAGGTACATGAATGAGCAGATGTACAGTGTATGGGCACTATCTCTTCCCAGAAACGGAAGAGTTGAAGGGAAAAAAGAAAGTTTGTCTTGTGCAATTACAACAGAGTCTCTCCCAGGGTGGGTGAAGATCATGCCAGAATAAAAAAAACCTTGCAAATTCTTGGCAGGTGTAAATCAGCTTCCTCCCACTGGTGTCAACAGTGAATTTACATCAGTGGAAGGTCTAGGCCACATGTACATAAAATCCTGAATGAGAGTAATACTGAATGCATCAAGGATAGCAAAACTTTATGGATTTCACGTTGTAACGGAGAGGAACAAATGAAAGTCTAAGTTCAACCTTCTCACGGCAACAGAAAGAGCTTTACAGAGTCTCAAGCAGAACAGTCGAGCAGTGCAAGTTTACATATTGTGTATGTATTTATTTATTTATTTTAAGCAGCTTGCTTTTCCTCCAGCAGGATGGACAGGAACACCCTCCTAACAAAGCCCAGAGCCTGCTCGCAACACTGAGAACACTACATCATCCTGGCCAGAATTTTTCATAATCAGTATATTAAAAACCAGACAAGAAGTAATTCACTGTTCTCTCATCAACATAATATAAACTCCCTGAAGGGATGTTAGCTGCACAAAGCTCTCCCACACAGAGTGGGACTGAATAGATATGGTAAGCTGATATTAACTTGCATGATATTTATTTTCAGTAGTAATAATAATATTACAGTAATAACTAGAGGACCCCCAGGCTATATGAGAAATCACAGAATGGTTTGTGTTGGAAAGGGCCTCAAGATCATCTAGTTCCAACACCCCTGCCATGGGCAGGGACACCTCACACTAGACCATGTCACCCAAGGCTCTGTCCAACCTGGCTTTGAACACTGCCAGGGGTGGAGTATTCAGTACTTCTTTTAACAGGCTGTTCCAGTGCCTCAGCACCCTCACAGTAAAGAACTTCTTCCTTATATCTAACCTGAACTTCCTCTGTTTAAGTTTGAGCCCATTTGAACCCTAAGTAAGAGACTAAACATTAGTATTTGGGATCCTGATTTCAGAGGGTATTCAGACCTTGCAAACATGAATGACACAATATTATCCCTTTGGTAGCCCCATTCTGGGGAGGAGAAAAGACAAGTATCAAAATCAGAATTAAGGTCAGGGGTATAACAAGGATTGGTGGTTGCACAGGTGTAACCTTTGCAACTAGGTGCAACACAGTTGGGGCAGATAAGAGCCTCCAGAAGATTGGCTATACGATAAACTTTCCAAAAAAGACAAAATGGGAGGCTCTTTTGAGTGTACCAGCCAAAATAGACCAGTTTTCTTAAATTTTAAAGTTAATTGTAACTACAGTTTAACAAAACACCACCCAGTGTGCAAGGGTAAGAGAAACACAGATGTTACAGAGTTGCACATCACTGCCTCTTGGGACAGGCTGTAAACAACCACCTCAACACGTAACCTCCTCCAGCTCCTCTACAAGCTCCCCAGCCCTTTCTGGCCTGCTTGCTGCTGGAGCTTGCTGCCTCTCACCCTCCCACCAGGACCAGCCACCTGAATAACTTCTCAGCCCACCTCATCCAGTCCATAAAGCTTAGCAAAGGTCTGCTGCAGTGTTCAGCCCTTCATTTTTAAACGGAAGCCACAAGCAGATGAACTGGCAAATTGTTTCCAATGTGTGTATGCAACGCCAGCTTCCAGCAGGGC
This sequence comes from Nestor notabilis, assembly GCF_000696875.1. NCBI lineage: Eukaryota > Metazoa > Chordata > Aves > Psittaciformes > Psittacidae > Nestor > Nestor notabilis. The sequence continues at coordinate 93,257 of NW_009913322.1, forward strand.
ACAGGAAGGAGGACACTGGCCACTCTCCTGACAGCTGGATCTAGGGAAAG
>NW_009913322.1:93337-122483 GCF_000696875.1 Nestor notabilis
AGGCTATGGTTTGGTGATCCAGTAAAACAGCTTTAGGGATCTCAGTAGCTCAGAAATGCCATGCCTGTGTGAGACAAAGCAGAGTTCTGATACAGACCTGCTATGCTGTTTCAAATGTATTAAAGTCTGACAGGTTAACTCAGTACTCACAGACTTATTGCCAGCAGTAGTAATATTTTTATCAGGTAAAAATCTAGCTGGTCATAAAACCCAGAAAGCAATTTCTCTTACAACAGAAGCGAGAGCTCAGGAAAGAAAAAATTCCTTTTCTTTTTTAGATGGTTACTTCAAACTAATACTTACAACAAAATAATTTCAACAAATCTTACCCATGCCCTACTTGCAGTAGCAACGACTGCACTCTTTGAACGTGCCTCACATAATGAAGCAGTTTGCAGCTCAGATAAGTGAACACAATGTTCTCCCTCAAAAACACCTAATTCCCATACTCTCTGGGCTGTATAAAGCTTACCTGCCACAACCTGTGGCCTGACAGGATCAGGATGCCTGGCAGAAGAGTCTGAAATAGATCAGGGAAGTTGATGACATCTGATACAAAAAGGACTCTGAGCTTTCTGGTGACAGATCATGTATTGTGTCGCAGTAGAAAGATTGAGCAACAAGCTGTTGTTTAGCATAAATCCCAGGACAAAAGAACCGGGTGCATTTGTGTGGTCACAGCGAAAGAGAATACTAAAAGTTACAACCTCTGACATTACTGTGTGCCATGTTACAGATGCTTCATATCCACCTTTGCTTAGCACCTATGAACTTGGAGAACTTCAAGCACAGGTTCATGGAAAGGCAAAATGTGACAGAAATGAAAAGGAGTAAAGTAAAATAGAGAGAGAAATATGTCTCTATTTCTACAGTCAGCAAAAGACATATTTTAAGATGTTAACGAAGTACTCTGAAGAAGCTTAGACAGAAGAAAGCTCAGGACAGGCCAGGGTATGTCAGAAAAGAGAATCACACTTTAAAGAACTAGATACCATCTGCAAGATGTTACTATAAGGGACTCCTCTGTGGCAAGACCAGGTCACCTTGCCAACTCCTGTCAAGAACACATGTGACTTTTCTGCCATGCACAGGCTTATCTTTACTATTTAGCATCTTCATTAGTGACCTGGACAAGGGGGAAGAGTGCATCCTCAGCAAGTCCACAGAGGTAACAAAATAGGGAGGAGCAGCTGACACACCAGATGGCTTTGCTGCCATTTGGAGGAACCTGGAGAGGATGGAGATTGGGCTGATAGGAACCTTTTGAAGTTTATCAGAAGGAAATGCCAAGTCCTGAGCCTCAGGAGGAATATCCCCTGGCACCAGCACACACTGGGGGCTGACTGGCTGGAAAACAGCTCTGAAGAGAAGGGCTTTGGGGCCCTGGTGGATGACAAGCTGACGATGAGCCAGCAATACACACTTGTGACAAAGGTGGCCAACAGCCTTCTGGGCTGCATTAGGGAGAACAATGCCAGCAGAGAGGTGATACTTCCTCTCTACTAAGCACTGGTGAGACCACATAGAATCATAGAATCATAGAATAGTTAGGGTTGGAAAGGACCTTAAGATCATCTAGTTCCAACCCCCCTGCCATGAGCGGGGACACCACACACTAAACTATGTCGCCCAAGGCTCTGTCCAGCCTGGCCTTAAACGCCTCCAGGGTTGGAGCATTCACAACTTCCTTGGGCAACCCATTCCAGTGCCTCAACTCCCTCACTGTGAAGAACTTCTTCCTTATATCTAACCTAAACTTCCCCTGTTTAAGTTTAAACCCATTACCCCTTGTCCTACCACTAGAGTCCCTAATGAAGAGTCCCTCCCCAGCATCCGTGTAGGCCCCCTTCAGATACTGGAAGGCTGCTATGAGGTCTCCACGCAGCTTCTCTTCTCCAAGCTGAACAGCCCCAACTTTCTCAGCCTGTCTTCATACGGGAGGTGCTCCAGTCCTCTTATCATCCTCGTGGCCCTCCTCTGGACTTGCTCCAGCAGCTCCATGTCCTTTTTATGTTGAGGACACCAGAACTGTACACAATACTCCAAGTGAGATCTCAAAATCTGGAGTACTGTGTCCAACTCTGGGCTCCCCCATGTATGAAAGACACAGACAAGTCCAGAATAGGTCCACAAAGATGACTGAAGGACTGAAGTATCTTTTATAAGAGGAAAGATTGATAGAGCTGGGACTGCTCAGCCCATAGAAGAGAAGGCTCAGGGGGATTTTATCAATGTATACCAACACCTGATGAGAGGGAATGAAGAGGAAGCCAGACCACTGACAGGACAAGAGGCAATGGTCCCAAATTAAAAGCACCCAGAAAATTTGATCTGAACGCAAGAAAATACTTTTTTACTCTAAGAGTGGTCAAACACTGAAACAAGTTGCCAAGAGAAGGTGCACAGTCTCCATGTATACAGATATTCAAAAGCCATCTGGACATAATCATAGGCAACCTGCTCTAGCTGACCCTGCTCAAGCAGGACTAGAAGCTCTCAAGAGGTCCATTCCAACCTCAACCATTCTGTGATTATTTCACTAAATGAAAAGGCACCACTTCACTTTCCAATTTTCCACAGCAATGATAACAACTGGCTCATTCTCTCAGGCATTTATAAACTATTGTATATGCTATACCTATCCTGGTACCACAGTAAGACCAAACTCATCTTACCCATCTCACAAGCATTTTTCCTCAGCTCACTGAGCTTTTACAATGCCTAGAAAAAGAAAATTCCTATTGAGAAAACCTTCATTCAGTATCAAGGAAGGTATTTTGTTCTATAGTTGCTGGAAAGTAGCTCCACTCATTAGGTTATAGAATCATAGAATGGTCTGGGTTGGAAAGGACCTTAAGATCATCTAGTTCCAAACCCCCTGTCATGGGCAGGGACACCTCACACTAAACCGTGTCACCCAAGGCTCTGTCCAACCTGGCCTTGAACACTTCAAGAACTCCCAGCCCTAAATCTGATGGATTTCACTGTGCTGATGGAGATTTTTTCCTTTCTTTTTTTTTTTTTTTTCCCATATTTTTCCCTGCTGTATTCTTTTTTTGGTTTATTTTGTTTTGAGTTTTTTTTCTTAATAAGGAAGCAAGGGATTCCCTTAAGTTTACACTGGTCTTTCTGAGTCATTGCTCCATTTCCAGTCAGAAATCTAGTGGCACAGCTTTCTGGGAAAGGGTCCTTGTGACTGCCAGCATCTATCTTGCACCTAGATTCTGATGTAGGAATAAGGAGGATGTAAACAAGAGGACTTGTGGTACCTGATTTGGAAGGCTGATGCAATGAAACCATCCTATTTTTTATCAGGGAGAGCTTCTGAGGCAGATTTGGTGAAGAAGAGTTTTCTTCATGTGATCCAGAACAGGAGACAACAACTATAACAAAACAAAAAGAACAGGGGAAGAGTTTGATGTTTCTATACAAAACTAGACACTCACATATTGTTAAGCATGAACATATAGTTAACAAAGCCCTGTTATATTACACTTACCCTCATTACAGTGTACTGGTGCAGTACCCTCCTGATGATGTTCCAGAATAGCCCTATCACTTCCCAGAAACATAACAACAAAATATTTTACTTAATAATTTGTTCTTTACTATTCTTTATCTTCTCACATTTTTATCAGTACATAACCTTTAAAGAGCCACTATATATTCTAGTAGTGCCCATGCTGCAGTAACAGTACATCTAGCTGCCCGCCAATAACTACATCTCTAAAGCATTCAGGTTGGATGGGGCTTTGAGCAACCTGGTCTAGTGAAAGATGTCCCTGCCCATGGCAAGGAGGGCAGACTAAGTGATCTTTAAAGGCCCATTCTGACCCAAATCTTCTATGATTAGAAGAAGAGTTCAGCTGTGAAACATATACTATCTATACAATACATGACGTGGTTTAACAGCAATCTTTTGGGAGGACCTGCATAAGCATCTTCACCACACAGGAACACCCCGTCTGAAACTAACACTAATGAAATCTTTGCACCACTGCGAACATCCAGGGAACAGATTTTGTTCTTACTACCTGTCGTGGTTCAAGCCCAGCCGGCGACTTGGAACCACGCAGCCGCTCGCTCACTCCCCCCCCCGCTCACTCCCCCCCCTTTTCCTTCCTCCCCCCGCTCCCGGAGGGATGGGGAGGAGAATCGAAGGAATGTAACTCCCACGGGTTGAGATAACAGCACTCCAGTAACTAAGGTATAATACAAACCACTACTGCTACCAATAATAATGATAAGAGGAATAACAAGGGAAAAGGACACAACCGCTCACCACCCGCCGACCGATACCCAGCCCGACCCGAGCAGCGATCTGGATCTTCCGGGTAACTCCCCCCAGTTTATATACTGGGCATGATGTGCTGTGGTATGGAATACCCCTTTGGCCAGTTTGGGTCAGGTGTCCTGCCTCTGCTTCCTCCTGGCTTCCCCTCCTCTCTGGCAAAGCATGAGACTGAGAAAGTCCTTGGTCAGAGTTAACATCACTGAGCAACAACTAAAAACATCGGTGTTACCAGCGTTGTTCCCAGACTGAAAGTCAAAAACACAGCACTGCACCAGCTACTAAGAAGGAGAAAAAATGACTGCTGTAGCTGAACCCAGGACACTACCAGACATTAAGGCTGCGGTTTTGAAAGGAATTGGGTAACTTTCCTGTATCTGATACCTAGTAATACATACTCTTTCCAATACCCTTCCTATTTTTCCTGTATCTGATACCTAGTAATACATACTCTTTCCAATACCCTTCCTATTAACCCTCCTGCACTGCTCTATTTCACGCATCCCTTTGCCATATATCTCTAAAAACCTTCACTGGTACCTGTGACATTTGATCACAATTATGGTACCAATACATACACACTTATGTGTTTTTATTCAGATCTAATGTTAGAGTCCTGGTGTAAAGTTTGGTTGTGCTGGAAAAAAAGAAACTCTAAAATCTCAGAAATAATTTTCTACTTCACCAGTATGAAGAATCAATCCAGCATGTTAAGATTAGCTGGTTTTAAATGGAGCTGTTCTTCTGGATCGTTTCTTCAAAGTAAAACAAATTTACCAAAATTATTATCCATTGTAGTACTTCTGACAAGGGAATATTCGGTACCTTCTGAATTCTCTTTGGAACAGCAGTGGCTTTTTTATTTATTTAACCTGTGCATGTGAAAATACACAAGTCCCAAACTAAGCACACGGTGATCTTTATTCAAGATTGTCACTGGTTGTTTCTTTTCTAGGAATCATAAATAAGTCAACTAAAACAAATATGCTTGTTTTCTAAAGGTGTTCAAAAACTGAGATGCAAAATAAATTGCTTTCAAACCTCAGCCATGATGGTTGTGAATTCAGCAATATAAAAATGTGAAATCATAGCAGAGGAGATAGGAATCCTATTCACATGAATTGCATTTGAGACAAAGACATATATACATGCCATTGGTAACAAAGAGCTATGATATTCTCAGCAGAAGTCCTCTGAACAGTGATATTATGGAAACATATGGAAGGATCTAGAAAGAAGAAAACAAAATAAAACAGCCCTAAACTTGAACATAGGTTCAACTTTTTCAAACTTACCACTGCTTTTAGGTTTTCAGCAGTATGTAGTCTGATCTGAACTGCTGAAACAATTTCCATTTTATTATATATAACAATGTGCATCACACAGTGAGGAAAATGCTGTGAAAGGATTCATAGCATGAGAATGCTCTATCCTTCCATCTTTTATTATAGTACTGAAGACAGCCATCAGTCCTCAGGGGGTTCCAAGGATAGGGTAACTTTAGAACGGAGCAGTATCATGCAGCAGCAGACACGTGCTGTACCAAGGACAGACCTGTGGTCAAACACCACATTTTTTCCTTCCTCTGTGATCAAATATGTAGGCATATTGCTGTTGAAAGAGCTGATTCTGCACTATATTTAAGACACTGACAATCGTCTGCTAAGCAAGATATTGTCAATAATGGTATGAAATCCTCAAGACGAATGTGAGTTCTTATGTGGCACTTAGCTGGCCAAAGTATGAGCAACCTTATGTGAAAGGCTTGCCTTATGAAAAATCCATGCTATAAAATCAATTGCATATTGCAAACAAAACTACTTCACCATATTGAAAGAAATTCTGCTGTGGGAAGGGAACAAGACCTTTCGACAACTTGAGTCTGCTCCTCCCAACTTACGCTCTGTGTTTGATGAGACGTTGCTCAGTTCTGTATGTCCTGATCTTTGTTCAGCACTGCTGTAGCTTCAGTACTTACTTCCCTCAGGGCTTTCTGTAAAGTCTGTTCCACCCACTCATCTCCTCACACACTCCAAGCTGCTCGTGTATTTTGGAAATAGCCTGAATATCATGGGACCCACAAAACTTAGTGCCGTCATGGCAGGAGTGCTGCTAGAGACATTCTTCCTGAGAAATCTAAAACTTAATAAAACTATTTGACTTGCACTGTCCCCCCTCCCCCAATTACATAAAAACCTTTGGGATTTTCCTCCTCTGTCTTATTAATGAACACAAGTTCCAGTGGCAGACTACCATGACCTAAACTACTTGAAATGTGAATTTACTGCTTTAGTGTGGAAAAAACAATAACAAACTATTGCTGTTGGTGATGACTGAGACAAACAAGGTACAAAAGTTTTTTTGTATTGGTGAGATACACGTCTACAAAGTTTGCTGGTCTGGAATTAAGGTATATTAAAACTTTACTGCTTTGTCACAAAGAGCACTGCATGAAACTTGATCTACTAATTACATTATCCACCATGTCAGCAACATCCTATTTAATTTTGCCAAAAAGCCAAGAAGTTTCATTCAAATGCCTGGTATCAACCCTAATCATTTACTCTGGGAAGATGCCACTTACTCAGCTGGGTCTATGAGAGAAAGGAAGGGCAGTCATTACAGCTGAGGTCACTGAGAGACAAAATATACTTGGACAGAAGACCCTTGACTTAGTGACAAGCAGGGAATTTGCTCACATGCATCTGCAGGAATATGTCCCCATTAATTTTTTTCCTTGTAGCAAAGAATTTCTGACTATGGCTGAGCAGAAGAGGACTAACAGTGTAATAAATCCATGCATGAGATCTGGAGAGTGATTTTGTACCACTGCAGGCCAGCCTGCACTCTTACTTTATATCTCAGTTATTTTTCTCTCTCACTCATTCAACTTCCCTGATTGAACTGAAAAACCTAGTGCACACAGTCACTAAAAAGAAACTCTTCTCCACTTTCTTTTGGAACTGGGAACTCCAGAGATGTTTCCAATAACCCCATATCACATCCTCTCATATTTGTTTGTACTTAATTCTTGTATGACATGAATTTAATCATTAAACAGATAATAACGACTGTTGTTTATCAACTACATGATTTCTCCATCTTGATCAGCAAAAGGCAATGATTTAAGTGAAAAGAAATAAAAGATGGAGAGAAGGAGATCCAGGATTTTAAACTAAGTCTGCCGTTAAGGAACATAGAATGATCAGGAAGAAACAGTGAGTGTATTCAACTGTCACAGCAAAAATATGACATCTTTTAAACAGCACAGCACTTCTTCTGTACTCGAACACAATAAAATCAGAAGCCTCCAGCACTCAGAAGGTAATTCCATTTCTTTCACTATCTTATAGAAAAAAGCATTCAGACATCTGCAGGGCTGAAATTTTTCTTGACTCCTGATGTTACTTTACAGAAGAGAAGAAAATGACAGAACATACTTATAGAACTCATGATGAGAAATCAATTCCAGGTCAGCCAAGCCATCTTCCTGCCAAAATAGGAGTTTCCTTTAGAGCATTTTCTAGAGTTTTCCCCATCAAATACCAAAATAACAACTCAATATTTCTTGCTGTTTCTCCGAGAAGATAGCCTAATGTATAGACTAATAGATCTGACTGTCAGAAAGTCAGGCTAGGCAAGAAGACAACTTTTTATCTACTACCTATCCTAGTATTTTTCAATTACTCTTAAACCTTCCTCTTTCAGCTCAATAAATAATCTCTCTCCTTCATGAGTATTTACAGCTTTAAGTTATTAACCTTTCACCTTGAAAATGTCACTGTGATCTCCTGCTGCTTGCTATTAAACTCTTTATTCTTTGCTCATTAGTTGGTTCATTCACATGTCCCTTGCTTACTTCATCACTCTTTATGTAATCTGGGCAGAAAGACTATAGGTAATGAATGGTCAAAAAGGAGAGCAACATGACAAAATCCAGTTTTGTCAAAGCTTATTGTATTATGTGATAATTTAGGATCTTCTTAGAGCCCTCTCCAGTTTTTCAGGATCCTTGCTGAGAGGCAGACATCAGCATACAGTCATGCCATGCAATGCAGAATGGCCATTCTGCTCCCTCCTGAGATCTCCCCATTTTTACACGCAACAGTCTCATCAGTCATTTTGGCCAAAATAAATCCCCTTAGTTCATCATCCACCATGACATCAAATCTCTCTCTGACATATTTCCTTCCAGAACAGGTATTCCCACCCTCCACATCATTTACTAATAAAGCTGTTAAATAGCCTATAGCTCAGAACTTACAGGAAACTTACAGGCAGAGTTAATCGACAGTGATTTCCATTTATACTTCCGTTTTAAACCTACATGTGACACAGTGATTTGTACCAGCTTATGCATCATTAAAGTCCATATCAAGACTTAACTATTTAAGTATGTGACTGATACTGGAATGTCCTATATCCAAGCTTAGGACTCTTGTCAAATTAGTAAACTCATAGAAAAAATGACACTGTAACAAGAAGTCTTTTCAAACAAGCCCTTAAAATTGACTTATAAATACATTTCTAATTCTTTGATCCCATATCAAGTATTCTGATGTTTTTACTCAGACTGACGTTAAGCAGTAATCTTGTATTATCAAGCAGTCTTATTCACAGGAGTAGAGAGTATATCAGTGCATCATTAAATACAGTCAGCCAGCATGTTCCATTTACCCTTTTTAAACACTAATGATACATAAAGCTTCTTTCAGTTCTCCAGAATTTTTTCAGTATCCCAACACATACTGAAAAATTCAGCACGGACGTCTTTTAAAGCTCCTTAGCTAGTTCCTTCAGAATTCTTAAACACAAGCTCTCCTGACCAGTTGTTTCACAAACCATGCATTTTAATAACTGCTTTTTCACAACATCCATTGCATTGAAAACCATTGCATTATTTCTGTGTGACAGCAGAACATCAATTGCTTGGAGTGTTTTTCCTAGAAAAGAAATATTTCTTGAATTCTTTTTCTTTTTGTCTGTATTATTGATAAAACTACAACACACATCTATGACAGATTCATACAACTGCCAAGGTGATTTTGCTACTAATGCACTTGGAAAATTTCCTTAGACTTCTTAACTCTGTGCAGGTTTCTTCTTTATTTCTTTTGCTTTCTTCATCTATCGTTAAACTTTTGACTTTTCAAGTTCCTTTTGCTGAAAAAATACACTTTTTCCCTTATTTTTTATACCAGCATAGTCAGCCCTTTCAGTTATGTATTTGTGATTTTCCAGCCATTTACATAAATGGCCCAATTATTATCTCATTTTTTTTCCAACCGGGTTAGTGCCACATTGTTTTAAACTTTCGGGTGTTATTTAGTCACTAAAGTCCATTTCTTTGAATATCTAGGCTGAAGTACACATCAGACCACTTCAGATTTTACTCGATTTCAATGAAATGTGTATTCAAGCCACAATCACTTCCACTTGTATAACACCTGGGGTTAGTTCTGAGCTCAGTTCTTGCCTCAATTCTTTATTTGCTGAGAATAGGTCTAAGACAATATCCTAATCTGTGATATGAGGATTTGCATTCACATGTTGCCATCTATTCAAAGTTTGCAAAGGTGCTCTCATGCTGGCAGAATTAAACCTCTAATATGCCACTTGTATTGAAGGCTACACACACACGCATATATACACAGAAAAGCTTTTTTTCTTCTCTTACACACAACAGGCTAGCTAGTATTTCATCCAGGTCTTTAGCTGGATTTGACAGCAGCAAACACACCAACGTTTATTTCAGATATTAATCGATCTTTTGGACTTCAAGATCATTTGGTCCAATGGCTGGGGAAAGAGGAAATGTCATTATTCCCACGTGATGCTGTTCCCAACCTACTTGTGTCTTTTGATTCCGATCACAGGAAACATCTTTCCTAATCTGAAAAATGACAGTTTATCATTAAATAGATTTAGAAATCAGTAATTTAATTTCATTGCCACTTGCTTATTAGCCAGCCTCATCACGTTGGGAGTAGGTAGTTAATGAACTCCTCTTTCAGTCCTTGGTACCTTGATTAATTTTATTCTTTATGCTTGACTCTCTGCTTGAATGATTTTTAGCCCTTGCTTTTCTATCATTTCCCTTGGTTGCTAATTTAACAGTGTTCAAAGAAGTCTGGAAGGTTGCTTTCCCTCCAGTTAGCTGGAGGCCAGTCAAATCATACAGTCTCTTTACCCTAAAGAATATAGACATGCATTTCACAGACCAGAATCTTATAAAATGTATCTGGCTAGCAGAATACTTACAGACTTTTTTTAAACTTTCTGTACTGTATTGTGTGCATAACATGAATGGCATCTAAGAACATACCTTGTATGTGTTTGTTTGTCACCATTAGCAGATGTTAAAAATTAGTTATATTCTGCAAAACTAAGCCCAGTCAGTTTACTCAAGTATGGAAAATCCTTGGTGGCTCCTTGTTTATTTACTTCAGCAACTCAGCTGTTGCAATCCTATCTGGTACCCCATCCACAAGAGACAGAATGCCACCTTTTTGACACCTGCTGATTGCTGACGAGCATCTTCCTTGAAGGGTGGTAAGCGGATTGATCTAAGAGCTTTTCACAGTCAGGCACTGAGCAACTCCCTGTTATAACATTCACTTGTATTGCCAAAGATCGTCTGCAGTTTCCATGACATACAGAATGACCAAACATTTACTGTTGTACAAAATTCTTACAGAATTTCTGCTTTCCTGCTGCTCACAGCATGCTGGCTTCCTGGCTGCCCCTGCTTACACAGAATGCTGCTTGTCTCTCATTTCCTCACTTTCTCTATTCAGTCACATAGCGGCCAGTTCCTTCCCTGGATAATAGTGTTTCCTGAATCATATTGTCCAACAGCTCTTTGTCCTCTCCAATGCTTTGCAGGCTGTGTACTCATCCTTTCATGCCTCAGATCTGTTTCTAATAAAATCACTATGCTGCACTGAGAAAAACCCAAAAGAGTCCTTAAGCTCCAGCACAAAATACAGTACATTGCAGGTTTCCACCACTGTGCTACAGCTATTAGACCCAGAAAAAGTTTTGCCCATGCCATCTACATTTTTCTCACAAACCTCACCTGTTAGATAAGATGTAAGATGGAATTCTTGGGACCTTTTTGCTACTACTTCACTAACTTGGCAAATTGCCTTTGAAGAGCAACTTACTAATTATGATTTCTTATTCAGTTTTCAGTGTACATCTACTGAAGTAGATCTGAATGACTGTTTTAATTAGAGTTGAGATATAGGATGCCAGAAACACTTCTTGAAATTCAAAAATACGTCATCTACTGCATCCTCCTGATCTACTAATTGTGTATACATGTGCATACTCATGTGTGCATATAGTGTCACATTAACTTTTTCTAGAACAGCTGCTCATTACTCATATGTTTCTTTTTATCATACTAACTGCTTACTACTTGTACATAATAAGGCTTTGCATTGTGTCTCACCTTTCTTAAAGCTGCCAGTAACCAATCATATGCTGCCCAGTTCTCCTTAGGTTTTCCTACCACCTTTGAGATGCACTGTCCAGATGACTTCCATTCCACCCTATTTGCTTCCTTTTCTCTGTCCAGGCTGGGGTGACGGCTGACAGAAGAGGCATCTGCTTCATTTGTGCTAGTTGTGTACAGGCATTGTGCTGACAGCTAACATAGGCTGTACCCCTGTTGGTACTGAAGAGTGAAGCTGTAGATCATATGGATTGGGTTCATATGACCTACAGCTTTACTGGCCATTAACTTCTGTTTTTCTTGGTAGAATTTTGTTGGTTTGAGCTACAGCCTGGCATCTGAAAGTTGGCCATTCCTAGGGTGGTGGCATGTAAAAAAACACATATGCTGCTTATATCACATTGGTGTAGCAGACAGCAAGTTTCCAAATCCTGAACTCTTAATCTGGTACCTTTTCTTCCCTTCCTTGTCCGTGCATTTTAGTGGGGAAAGAAAAAATTAAGATCAATTGAGAGTGGCATAACTGTGTTTTTTCTCATGGGGAATATGGATCTTCTTGGGTTCCTAAAAACTGACCAAAACAGAGGTGGGAAAAAGGTTAAATTTTTTAGGTGAACCTTTCAATATTTTCAATCTAGTTTATAGTCCAGCCACATAAATAGTTACAATGTCAAAACAAGAAGGATGACAAGCTGGGGCAGAGGAAGGATGCAAGCCTTTCAAGCTGGCTTTGCCATTAGAGGAAACGGATGTGAAATTGCACCCTGAGATACCTGTTTTAAAACAAACTGTCAAAGAACCATCATCACAGAAGCGGCATAGCTTAGATGACTGGCTTATGTTAGATGTATAACTCTGAGAGGAATAAATTAAGGGGGATGCGTCCAACTCTTAATAGAGGTTTTCAAGCAGCTCCAAAGAAGAGCTGCAAAGGAGTACATGATGGAAATACATTTTACCTTCCAAGGGAGCAGCACTTCAAAATTGTTGTGCTCTTGTGCATAAATTTAGAGGAAGAAATATAATTGTTTTATTCCTTCAGAACAGCACTCATTACAGGGGTTTTCAATTCCAGCTTAAAAGGAGATAGGTATGTGTTAATTCACACATGGAGATGTGACAGGCATAATTAGTCACAAAAAAAGGTGAAGGAAGATATTAAGCCTGTAAATGTAGAGACAGTTAGAAAGGGGAAGAGAAGGGCTCCCTCAAATGACTTCCCATAGCCTCACACTCTGCTGATGACTGTAAAATGCTGAGCAGTGACTATTTTCTCATGACATGTTTCCATATGGAAATGCCAGTTTTATTACCTAATAGGAAATACTAATACCTTCCAAATATTCACATGGATCCTATTATAGCATTTTGTTAAGGTTGAAGCATGTTGTCTTTACTCTGCAATCTGCTCTGAGTTCAGAACTTGTAACAATGCAGTTAATGGTGTAATACCCAGCCGAAGGAAAAGATTTTGACGTTTTCAAAACAGACTTTGTCATATTAAATGACTCATTTTGATTAAGTCAAAGCATAAATTTGGACCAATTTGGTTTTGGAAAATGTTAAGATTTAGAGTCTTCATCATGATCAGAAATGAAACAAGATTTCCAACATCAGCTTCCCACAAGACCGAGTATTTAGTTTTTGATAAACTCATAGGCTAAAATGCCAGTAAAACCCCTCTGTGAACTGCCAGAGTGACCAATAAAAATAGGCAAAAGAGAAATAGGAGACTTGATTGCTAGATAGCTGCTTTCTAGATGTTCAGCTCCCAGCTTCAGGATACCTCTGCGTTCTGTGGCCTGTTTCAGGAGCTGTGTCCCAGCCCTTCAGCTTCCATGGCACAGCAGTGCAAAATTTTGCAGCAGAAGAGAAATAGTGTGCCAGCCAAAAAGTGCAAGAAATACGATTTTGAGATCCAGGTTTTGACTGAATTATTACAATGAATGTGGAATTGATCCTGTAGGATTCAATTTAGTAAAAACAAAACTATTTTCAATTACTTGATTTCATACAACTTAACTGGGGAGGACAAAAGTGACTTTAAGCTGCCCTTGAGCTCCCTTGATCTTCGAGGCTACTTAACGTTCCTTTCCATCCTTCTTTTACTAGGAAGAGTCTTAGGAATGCTCTAAACTACGCATTGCTCCAAGAATCCCTCGGGGGCTGCTCTGTTCACAAGGGCTATCCAAGCACAAAGACACATTTCCTCCACTTCTTTTTTCTTCGAACTACTTTTGACACAAGGATGACTGCCAACAACTCCTGATCATCTAAGGATTCCCCTTTAACAACTTAACCCTTGCAGAGCAGCACAAATCAGCTACGAGGATGCTCCACACAACCATAAAAGCAGTTTTATTAGATACACAGCTTCCTCTGTTAACTCTTCCCATACGGGAACAAAGCCTCTCCCACTAGAGCATTGTTTCTAGCAGAGACACTACTCAGGAGCAAGGTTCCCACTCCTGTTCTGCTATTAGTCCTCTGAGCCATTGTGTATAACAACACAGATGATGGGACCAATCTCTTGGAGAAGGTGCTTCTAGCAAAACAAAGGGAAAGTGTGATGCACAGACTCAGTTACTGTTGTTTTATCAACCCTTCCGATTCAGTAAAGGAGGAAGAACTATCACAGCCATCACTAATTTCCTTCTCAAAGACTCCAGGCTGTCAAATCCTACAAGCTTTTGTAAAAAAAGAAACTTTTTACAATATTTCTTTTATGAAGAAATAACAATGTTCATCTTCTGTATGAATCTGTTAGGATTGAGGCATTGGAAACTAATCCATAAATGGCAGATAATTCTACCCTTTTGCAATTTCATACCAGACACAATGTTGTCTCCTAGTTTTAGTAGTCTACCAAAATCCACTCTCTGCTGAACAGCAGATGTCTATCAGAGAATTCTGCAACACTGAGAGGATACTGGTAGCAGAAGAGAAATGCCTAAAACTTGCATGCTCCCAGACTGTTTCCATGCTAATACTTAAAGCCCTGGGCATAAATTGCATGCAAAATGCTTCTCAATGCGCTTCTGCCTTGAAGAGGTATGCGCAGTTGTGGCCTAACACACAGAGATCCATTTGCACTACAGTCTTCCCAGCAATGAAGCAAGAAAAATATTTTGCCACATCTATTTTTAGTAATGAGAAGACACTCAGATATTCAATTAAATAGATGATATATAAACCAACCAGCTCAATATATTATATATACAGCTGTTTCCAAGATGTGACAGTGACAAATGTAGCAGAAAAAAATGAAACTACCACTTTGGGAAAGCACTAGATGCCATGTTTTGAGCTGAGAAATTTATGTTTAATCAGAAAAGATCAGTCTGATACATATAATGCCATTTGTAAAGAGTAAGCACCCATTTCATTTGACCATACCAATCTTTAAGAATGCTGTTTGTGCATTTCCTGCTATTGGTCATGCTGTATTTTCTCTTCTGAATCACAAAATCCTCCTTGTGGAATCAGTAGTAAACACCTAACACTATGAACTCCCTTTAGCTCCTTTTCTTTCAACACTCTTTATTGACCGCTTTATTAAGAAGATTAGCCTATCCTTGCCTTTACTTATTCTCTTTAAAACAGCTTCTGCTCTTAGCTTCCTTTTAATGAAAAACAAAGAAGGAAGAAGAAAGAGTTACACTACCCCTATAGAAAGACAAAAGGCTGAAAGAGCCTGCTAGTTAGTTGTTTCTACTCACCTCTATTCATCACTTCTGAGACTGCCCCGCAGATGAAGTTCACCTCAACACAAGGAGGAGCAAGGCATTAGGAAAAGTCTGAGTAAAGCTATCAAAATGAAAACTTGCAGGTATTGCAAATTCATCATTAATAGTTAAATTAAATAAACCTCAAGAAACCATTCCCACCACAGAAATAAACAACCAACCACACACAACCTGAGCAGGGCAGGGGAAGATGCAGAGGTACCAGCTATTTGATTTTTTCTTCTAGAAGACTGGAAAATGCTCTTAAACCATCAGTTATATGACACAGTTATATGGCTATTTCTAGTGTTGTGCTGATACACAAAGAGCCTCTGTAAAGAAGGCAAAAGTTCTTGCAGCAGGAAAAGCTCCCAGTTATTGTCCTCATGAAACGCAGTCTTGTATCAGAAGCATAATGTGTGATTTAAAGTACTGATCAGAGCATGCAAGTATAAGAATGAGACTCAACTATTCTAACAGCACAAATATTCCTATTGGGAAAAAAAAAAAACCAAACCATCCAGAGGAGGAGTAAGCAGTAGGTACAGAACATAGAGTGTAGAATGAGAGAGATTTGCTAGAATCAAGGTATTTCTGGCTGTCCTGGGTCTAATGTTGGTATAGATCTATTCAGAAATGGTACCTTTTACTACTGAGCTACTACTATTAATATTTCTCCTGAAGTGGAACTTCACAGTACCAGCATAGCAACACATTGCAAACTGTATTTTCATTACTATAGTTTTGGCTAGAGTTCTTTGTATGATTCATTAATTTGAAAGAGAAGTTCAAACGTGTCAAGGTAAGTGAGCTGGACAAATAGCATGTAATTGACCTGATAGTTATTGCAACATACTGATCACTTACCAATTCTGACACACAAAAAAAGAGGAGAATGCAAATGTTACTGCCTATGTGTGGTGTCTTTACACCTGAAGACAAATGAACAGGGAAGGAGGTTCATACACTAACATGCTGGGAAACCAGAACAGCAAGACTTCACCAAGAATGTCACCCAATTACCCAGCCAGCAGAACTGAACATCAGAATTTCCAGGAGACAGTCAATAGCAAACTTTAATGGATAGCAACTGTACAATTTGTATGAAGTAAAAGTGTCTGGAATCCTTAAAACAAAGTTCAGAACCAAGAAATCCTAAGTAAACTCAAAGATGAAACAGTTTTTTTTGTTTCTTTGTAGCATCTAGAATGCTAAATACATTGGGCTACACAGGGATACAAACAGCAAGTCAACAGCTGCCAAAGAAAACCTCTGTCAGCAGCAGATAAAGCCCCCAGCTGAGCTGGAAGGGGTCAGGACACAAGAAACTATGTGATCACAAAGTCCAAAGATAGTTGTTGGCACAAACGTAAAACGAGGCAGATTTGCATATTGCTTTGCCAGGTCACTTGCTTGACTTCCCACCTTGACCATCCAGTTCTGTGTTCTGCCAAGTGCCAGTGTGCTAGTCTGTGAGTGAGAAGTTTTATCTGTATTGTTTTAAAAAGAAGGAAAACAGCAATAATCATCAGGATTAATTGTTAGCAGCCTCTTTCATCTAACAGTCTTGCTATCTAGGAACGGGACAAAAATTGGCTTTTTATCAGCTCTTTCATGAAATTTCTCCTTTATCTCAGCTAGATTCACTGGCAAGCTTCCCACTCTTCCTTACAACAGCAGCACCAACAAGAGTTTGAGTAGAATATCTGACTGCAAAAAATTTCACAAAGGTACAGCTGCAATATCAGCCTTTTTTGTCAATATGGAGAGACATACCAGAAAGGTAACATATCATAGACAACACATAAAGTATAAGGGGCATTAAAGCACAGGGAAGGGGGGAAAAGACGTGGGTAACAAGAAACTTGTTAACTAAACACTTGTGTTTCTATAACCAGGAGAGGAATGTGAAAAACAACCAATGTTACTGTTCTATTTACTTTTTCCCTTTTTTCTACTTGGTCACCCTCATGTGAAAAATCACTCTGGGCTCTATGACTTCAAAGGATAATATCTTGTATACAAGGAAAGATACCTTCACCATTTGACTTGTAATTTAATATTATGATAATGTTTTCTTTTAATGAAAGAGCAGAGAGTGTTTATTTGAAAGCTGGCTGCTGGCCACCTCTTTTTAAACTACATGAGGCTGTGGTTTCTTAAAGCTGTGTGAAACATCTATTGTGAAATTCAGGAGAAGAGAAACCCTCAAGACCTGAAGAACTAGGTCCCATTTTCAACTCTTCAATTGATTATTAACTGTATAGGTATGGGTAGAAGCTCTGATCAATAGTACTTTCCACATAGACAACACAGATAAATAGGACCAGGCTCTATCCAATGTAGAGGAAGGCAAAATCCCAGGTCAGAAGACCTCATATTCTCAGAAAAGAGACAATGAAGAAATGTGACAGCAAATGAAGTTGCATGGAGAGAAGAATAAAATATGCTACGAAAAAAGAGACAAACCAACTGAATTGCACACAAATATTGAAATGCCTTTTTTTTTCTTTTCTTAAAGAACTTGGAGAAATAAGCTATCAAACTTAGGTAGTGCCCATTGTTTTGAGAAGACATTCCTGGGCTTCCAAAGTGAGTATACTGTCAATTCCTCTTTACCAAGCAGAAGACTAGATGCAGTACCTCCTGGAAAGTTTAGATTAGATAGAAAGAAGAAGTTCTTCACAGTGAGGGTGGTGAGGCACTGGAACAGGCTGCCCAAGGAAGTTGTGAATGCTCCAACCCTGGTGGTGTTCAAGGCCAGGTTGGACAGAGCCTTGGGCAACATAGTTTAGTGTGTGGTGTCCCTGCTTGTGGCAAGGGGGTTGGAACTAGATGATTTTAAGGTCCTTTCCAACCCTAACTATCTATGATTCTATGATTCTACTACGACACTGTAGCAAAGCTACTTTAGGTTCTCATTTGCAAGCAGCCAAAGCCTGTAGGCAGATCTTGGCTTAACAATGTAAGGGATTGCAGGACCTATGCCTTTTTAGAGGAGCTGCACCTGTATTTTGCCAGAAAATACTGGCTTCCTCAGAATTCTTTTGCCCAGAATCCCCACCCACCACTCTTTATTAAACCCACTGATAATGGAAAAATACACCACACCATAATTATGGTGGGCTTCCACATATAAAGGCAGTATCTGATATATACTGATACAGTTCACACATTACTATAGTCCTTATCTAGAGGCATCACTGAGCATGCATGTGAATACACATATGCATATGCCTGCATATACTAGTGACTGGGACTTGATTACATTTACTTGTGCAAAAGAGAAGGTCATGAAAACATGCAGTTATGCAGAGACTAATTTTAGTCATGTCCTCAATTCTTCTTTAACTGATGAATTTGACTTTTCTTGTGCCAATGCAATGACTTTTTTGGAGTTAGGAGAGCCTTACTGATCATTCTTTAAAACTCCAAAAGATATATTTATGGCCAGAAGCTTAGACCCTGGACATGTGTCACTACAACTTAAGTCTCACTGGGAGTTTAGGAAATGGCTTCAGATCTCCTCAGTCATTTTCATACCATCCTAGTGCAGTCCTCACATATCCTCATCTGCTGTTCTACCTGCCTTGCAGTCCAATGTGCCTGACAGGCAGCCTGGTGAATCTACAAGGGAAAAGCTTACTTCTGTGAAGGAAGTAAGCAAAGGCAGAAAAAAAAGCTGACCAAAAGTCCAAGTAAAAATGGCAAGGGGTAATCAAAGGACTCAACTCCAAAAAGTTTGAATCCTTACAGGTGAGTTAAGTTTTTGTATTTCATTTATATTAGAAGTTGTAAACACACAATGGGAAGAGAATAACTCCACTGAATATTTTCCTTACCTCTTCCTTTTGTCTGCTCTAAAGAGCTTAACCGACTCTTCTCAAAGGGCCAGAGATTACATACTTCCTTATATGAAATAGCATGTGCCCCAGAAAGCATCTTTGGCAAAGCCATGCCCAGATACTGCTAAATGTAAGAAATTAAACAGAAGTATGAATAGCACAGTACAGAAGAACTACACAGAGGGAAAGAGGTGATACAAACTTTTGAAGTGTAACAGACTTGCCCTTGCCTAGGATAACTTAGTTCCGAGAAAAGGATGTACCAGGAACCTTAGGAACAACCATCTGCATGCAAAATACAGTGGTCCTAAGTAAAAATCACTTTTATCTTCTTGACTGAAATCAAGACGTCAGAATCTGGCCAACACTACGTACTAAAAATGCTCCCCTCAGGAATACAAAAGAAAGAGTATACAGGATACTTTCCCCTAGACCATGTGAGAAAATGTCTCCTAATTTCACATCCCATTGTGAAAGTTTGGTTTAGGGCATAAATATTGAAAAACCTCTAAAGCTACTTGACTTGCTTGATCCCTTGGGGGAAAAACACCGTTATTTTTGTTAAAGGAGAGGATATACATTTTACTCCCTTCTTCAACAGACAATTTAATCCTTTCTTCAGGGCACTGTCTGTAATTCCTGCCGTTAATGTCCGTCACATGTCTGACAGGCCAAGAAGCTCTCTCCCCCTCCTGAAAAGGGCAGCCCTTGTTTTACCCACATTCTCTGAAGCCATAATGCTTTTAATTGATTGCTTTTCCCTCTTCCTTTTCTTAAGCATGTTTTTAAAGTCACTCTACAATCTATACACACTCAGCAACAACTTCAGTTACTTTCCCCAACATATATGTGTGTGAAAACCCATTGCTTTATGCCTTAGCTAGAAAAACCACAAAAGCTTTATTTTACAACTAGTTATAATTAGTTGTGTTTGGGTTTGGGGATTTTTTTGTTTGGTTGACTGGATTTTAGTGGTTGGTTGGTTGGTTGGGGTTTTTTTTCCAGAAGTCAGGAAACCTGTAACCTGTATTTGTCAAAAACATGTCCCCTTCCACCTAGTCTGTGAGCTGAGAGAAGACAAGGCAATGACCATGAAAGAAGGTCCTGAAGCCCATGATGGAGAGGTTTCTGCACATCTGCTTTGTTCATGAATTGCAGACCAGTGTTGGATTGGGAACAAGTCAAAACAGGGAAAGTCACAATCTGTTGATGTCTGTAAGACTCTGTGGGCAATGACCTGTCTTGGTGGTTTTTACATTCAACATATAAGCCAAGACTGAATAAAGTTTCCTTTGACCATGCTGCTTCTGCCATTCCTGGTAATACAGTTATTTAAGACTTGGAAAGAAAGAGGCAGAGCAGTTGAACTTGCAGTTTGTATAAAGGGGATCAGCAAATACCCTAAAAGCACATCTTACCTTTTCACTGTGTTATGCCATTAGCAGAGATATCTGTAGAAAATATATTTTTTGGTGTTAGAACCTAATTCTGCTCCCTTAGAAATCAGTCTAATAATTGAGTTACAGAGGAGCAATGAAGGATGACCCCAATTTCTTTATTACCTTGAAAAACCAGGGCAGCAGGCAAGCTGCACAGTTAGTCCTTCATTTCCTTGCTGGTAGTGCTGGCACACAAAACAATTTGCTTGGAAATTTTAAACCCAGCATTTTAGAAATTAAGCAAAGTCATTTCCTTTCAGCATATTGGGAGGCTGGAACTAGATGATCTTAAGGTCCTTTCCAACCCTAACTACTCTATGATTCTACATTCTATTAAAAAGGAAGATTCTTAGCATGTGGGATACTGTTACTTAAGCTGTCTGAAATGGATTTCAGACATTTAGAAAAATTGAGCTAGTGAAAGCACTTACACTATTACTTTTTGCTGCTCCCACAAGCATTAAACAGCATACGTTGCGTTACTGACTTTAGTTTGATACTCCTGCAATACTGCAACGGTCTTTGTTCAAACCAAGCCATCATTTAGAGAGATAACTATCTTTTTCAGGTGTAACGATGCAATTGGCATGTGAAAAAGAGGTGAGACTTAATCCTTAGATCCTACAATTCACCTGGGTCAGAAAACCTGTGAGATGGTTCTGCTCCACTGCCAAGCTTTGAGAGTTTAGCATCACAATCAGCTCTTGTTTTTTTGTGTTTCCAGCGCTCATAGTACAAGGTGGATGTCTTTTGGTCCTTTCTTATCTGAACTTCCATGACAGGGCTGCCTGGGACTGAGGTGGGCTGTACTCAGTAACTCACGGGACACAACTGGTCCTTTAGCTCTCCATATTTTGCAGCCTGCTTTGCTGCTCTAGTGAATCCAGGATGTCACACACTTGACTCCTCCTTGCCTTGGCAGGTTACATCACCATTGCATAAGACCAGGTAGTCTGCCATGAACACCAAACCAGACAAAAAGCCACGAAGAAATCAGGCTGTAATCATTAGTAGCACAGCAACGTTTTGCAATGGTGTGCTGCACATTCTCAAGCAATAGAAAGAGTCAATGTGTCCTCCTGGGCTGCGTTTAGACATTTCACATATTTCTGCTTACTATGGAACAGACTTTCATCTTTAGGAGCCTTTCACCCCTGCTGAAATCCAGTCTTGATTCCTACTCATGGTTTGACATTATTGTAGCTCCTTCAACACTACTCACAACCTTTCCAGGATTAGCTGACTTTCACTGAAGAAGCCTGTTCAATAGAAAAGCTTTTGACCTCCAACCAGGTCTCCAAAAATGTGAATTTGACGAGTCATTTTGAACAACATTATGATATTTCAGTAGAGATAGATGTTGGGGTTTTAAATGTTTTTTCTTTTGCTATTTATATGGACATTTCTGCTAGTTCAGTTCACAGTACAGTAAGGACCTGGGTTTATGATGTGAACTGAGGTGAACTGATGTATTGAAGAGATTTGCTGAAATGAGCAACTAGCAGTCTGTGGATAATTACCTGTTGTAAGTTAATTTTGGATCTATAATGAGCAAACTGCAACTTACACACTGTATTTCACTGCTGTTTGAAGTATTGTGAAATATGTGGGAACAAAGAATTTAATTTAAATAGAGCCAAATATCTTTCAAATATCAAAGCTAAATTACATTTTTTCCCTCAAGGCTTCTGGGTTCAAAAGAACAAAAAAATATACAAACATAGATCTATGCACTCTGCATAGATTTTCTTTCTAAAAATTAATAAGAAATATTAAGAACAAAGCAAGATATCACTAGGACAAAACTGGTTTAAATTCTATAAATTAAAATCTAACTATAGCCACGTCTAGGTCATGCAGAATTTGGATCAATAAATCAAATTAATGGTGATGTCTTAAATAATCAAATTCTGAAATCATCATATGAAAGCATCAGCTAATGGAATCAAATCACAAGGTTAATACAGACAGAATTGCTTTTCATCAATCCTCTACCAAGAGATTGAAAGTGATGGCTGTTTTCCTTTGATCCAAAGCTGCACCTCAGTTCCAATCTAGCACAGTGGTCTGGGTGAAGCTGTTGTGGGACATGACATTCCAGGCTGATTTTAAACCCTTAAGCAAGTTTTAAGGGAACACAGCAAGCTTCTTTCTTGTATCACATCATTGTTACACAGACTGTTATTACTCTGCTAGTCTTACTTCTGACTTTGCATACAAAACCCCAGTATTTAATTAAAGTCGTTATTGAAACAGGCTGGTAACTCTCAGTACCAGTTTGAATAACAATTCTTCACCTTCTTAGTAGTTTCAAAGTCCTATCCAGTTCTCGTTTATGTGGAGGGAACTATTAACAGCATTACTTCCCAACATTTGAACCATGCCCACACACTATATATTCTCTAGGGTAGCATACAGGAACTTTCCTTCCTTCAGTGTTAAAGGATAAATGGAGAATGAGACTTAGGTTTGGGATTCGTTTTGCCTTTCAATCTTGGAAACTTTGATGAAGATGACTCCAATTACGGGCACCAAACAATGCAGTTAAACCCCAAATACTAGTAGTAAAATGAGATTTCTTTAAATGGAGAAGTATCCAAATGGCATGGTCTGTCTAGGGGCTCCCAGTATAGACATTAGGGAGATAAAAGTATCTCTAGACAGCAATTCATTTCATGTCTGCCAGTCATGGATTAGCAACAGAACTGAATCTTCTCTGGACAGCCCAGGTGGGATAAACCCCAGTGTCTCAGGACTGAACTGATACACTGATACAGGGCAAATGTCTTCACTTCCCAGCCGCTCAAAAGCAGATATTTTCTACTGGAGATATTTTTCTGCTCAATAGTACTGGTGAATCATGAGAAAGAGCCCCTTCTATTAACTGTATTTTTGTTTTAAAAATAAACCAAAAACATCAGGGCTGGGATGGACTTGAACTTACTCAGGGATTCAGGGACCCTATTACATCAGAAATCCAAGGACAGTTAAGTGACTTCTGCATCCTCAAAATAGCCAATGGTCTAATTCTCTTGTAAAATTCATGCATTTTGCTACCTTAGCCAGAGTTTTTAGATGTATTTAAAAATAGCAAAACCACAGTACTTAAGCATTTGCCTTTCAAAACCTTTCCCGTATCACCAGAGAGAACCCCAATGGCAATGACACTGTTAAAATAGCCCATGGTGCAAGCAGCAGCAGTGAATGTTCAAAAACATAACTCAGCTGGGGTGAACAGAAGGCAATGCCAAGGATGTTCCATTTCTTCTTTCTCTGGGGTAATGGTTGGACAGTATAGGCAGTATCAACTTCATTTAAAAGGATCCCAGGATCTTCATAGCTGTAACTCACATTTGTTTTCATTCCTTACCCAAACTCACACAGTCTACTAGCAGAGCTCTGAAAATAAACAGAACAACCCCTCCAAAAAATCCATATGCATGTTGGCGAACCTCTTAACCACTGTCCTATCACTGCACTTGAGAAAACGATGGACGTACAGAAAGCTTCATTTGAATTACATGAGAATAAATTCTGCCCTCAAGTTTTCCAGCGTGAGTGCATTTAATTTATGAAAATTAAAGTTTACCCAGATGCATTTGGATAGGAGGTATTCCAATTCAGTTGCAAATAAACTGGAATAACAGCTAATAAAAGGAAATCTTTCCTGTTTATTTCAAGTAGACTAACACCCAGTATGGGCTAACACTGCTAGGAATTTAATGTAGCTTCCTGAATTGGCTACATATTACTTAATCTTGATATTTACTTATAATGGTAACAGCTACACTGACAAAAATTAGAAGTTTCCATCTTTCCTTGGTAATAAGTTGGGAGCTAAAGCTAAGAGATGAGAATTCTGATGACATGCTATATTGCATTTTCACACAATTGTGCATATACTGTCATTAAATATTCAGAAACTTAATAGCGCTAATAAAAATTACATTTTTATACTTGGAAATTTGGCCAGGTGCATAAAGATCCTTCTGTAGTGGATCATTTTGTGTTTCTTGTGGTGCTATTTCCCCAGAAATGGGCGCTGCTGGGAATAGTGTTTTTTCCAAATCTTCTATTTAAACTCCTTGTTTCCATCATTCAGACATAGGATTATTTTGAGAGGGTAAGGAAGGCCTGGGGGTGGAGAAGGAGAGGATGGGACGCTCCTCATTAGCCTCAGCAGCCCAATCCTTTTCAACCACCCAAATTCAAACTCAGGTTAACCCCTTCATTATTTAATAGCTTATCTGTTTTCAAGCATGCTTCTAAGAAAACTTACGATCTGTATTCTTAGCAAGTACTTTTGCAATAGTATGTTCATTATCTCAAGAGTATCTGTAACCCAGGTTTTGAGTGTTTACTGCTGTGTGATTTCTACTCGTAACCTCCTATCAATTAATTATTCTCTAAAGTTTTCTTTACTTAGTCTGGTCACAATCTTCCTTTGCTGTTGTCAATACTTAAAGAACCTATTCTCATGAAGAAGTAAATAGTTTCTACCCTATCATCCATTCAATGCTTTCTACTAATTTCAAAATTACTCCATTCCACAGGTTTTGTAAAAAATAGTAAAAAGATCACTCATTTTTTTCTTTAATTAGTCACATCAAAGCCCTCCTGTGCTGTCTGAACTCCTTCTTTATGGAATTTTGATTATGGTAACCTAAGGATGAACATACTTAGATGTTAACTTGCATTGCGTTGTTGCCTCCTCCTTTTAAGGTCTGTCTGCTAATTCATCTGCTGTCATCTGGTTTTGCAATATTGCTGTCACAAAGTATAATGGGTGCTGCCTAACAATTCCCAGACACTTTAAAGCTTTCTTGGTGGCAAAGCTGCAAAGCAGAATTCAACATTTGCCCTCTTCACATCAGTCAAGAATTAACATCCATTTCCATGTCGCACAGCTTGTAGTGATCAGACACCTGATGTTCTGATGCACTTCTGTCTGACACAGTACCAACATCTATTTGGACACATACATAGCACTATCTGTCAAATCCACCAACCTTTTTTATTAACCCCTCACCCTTTTCTTTGCTGACGTATGCAAAAAACTTCCTCAACTGATTTTAAGAAGTCACGGTTGATGCTTTTATTCTCATATGACAGTGATATATATCAGCTAACCACAAGGGTATAGATGAGAAATAAAATAGCCACAGTACAGAAATAAAGGAAGTGAACGGGTGTTCTCTAATACAGAGAAGAAAGAGAATCTGGGGTCATTCAGCCAGGTTGCAAGTATCAAATTATTAACAGATACCCAGTGAACCAGCAACTGGTGTATCTGTCTCTGTAATAAGCCTCTGGGTACACACCCTTCCAGAACCCCTGAGATAGGAGGGAAGCTGCTATGAGATTATAAATCTGCATAGAAAGGATAGGCTGCATTAGTGGAAAAAAGAAATGAATCAGTGACACCACTGTATGCATCCTTCCACTATGCTACCTCAGTCCTGCAGGATTTGAATGCACACAGCCTGATATTATGTAGCACATAGTAAAAGAGGGAATAAAGACACATCCATTTACCAAATAGAAATAATAAGGTTCTCAATAATGATGCTGAAAAGGCAAGTGTTCTGTTAACAGTAGATTCTGTATTTACAAGAAAACAAAACAAAACAAACACCACAGGACATACATGACATACAAAAATGTAAGAGCACTACCTCCTCAGGCAGAAACAATCTAAAAACCAAGAGCTCTGTACAGCTTGAACCCAAAAGTCCTTAACAAACTGGCTGGTGGTACCTCTGCCATAACATTTTAGAAAGCCTCATAATGCTGAAAGAATCTCAGTATGAAAAGAAAGTGACTGTTTTCTTGTTGCTAAAAATGGGTAAAACAGAAGCCAAAAGATGTGCTGGGTCCTGATTACGTTCCTGTGAAAATAATAGAAAAATTGTATTATGTTTAATTAATTAACAACAGGAATACAGTTAAAAAGGCAATGTTTCATGGAGTAAAAGGTGGTCTTAAAACCACCTTATTCTTTGGAGACTAGAATGGCATTGTCCTCCTGAACAGCTCATGAGCTCTTGTCAGTCTTCAAACATCCAAAATTTGCAACAAAGCCACCAATTTAAAACTACATCTGCAGCTGGTGATTTTCTAATGACAAGGACGTACACCTTCAGCTTTCCAAAACATGGCAGAAAATCACTTCTGAGATCTTCTGGGCTATATCTTTATGAAAACACATCCTTCCTTTCTTCATGGATGTTTTCTGTTAATGGCATTCATTAATTCATTTGCTGGTATTGCCTTCTTTACAACCCCCTGCATGGTACAGATACTAAAGAACATTCTAGGTCTCCAGGGAATAGCTCAGGAAGTGTTAGGGCAGCAAGCTCCTGGCTTCCCCAGTGATATTGAGCTGTTTTGCATGTGATAGAGAAGAAGAATAAACCGATGTATTTTGACAGGGACCTTCTAGATCTGCTCATGGAGAGCAGGTTTCAGAAGCACACAACCTTTGCATTTTCTGTTTCTTTTTTTGAGAGGACTCTTCGCCATTATATTTGCAACAATCTGATCTGATCACTGACACTTGCATACTCTTGTTTACAGTCTGTGCCAGGCACAGGTTATTCATAGGTGTGCTATTTATTCTAATATCAGGGAAATGCAACTCATACCAACCTTACAAACAGCTAACTTTCCTTCTAGTGCCCAGCCTATTTGTCACAGCAACTTGCTTCATCCTAATTTTCAATTACACTACAAGTACTTAAATGTTAAATTTAGCTTTCCAGTTAATGGATCAGTTTTATGCAGCTGTATCAGAGCTTGTGGTTTTGTCATTTTCCTTTGTCAGAAAGGGCCATCTTTCTCAAATTATATTTTCATATGAGACTATGAGTACAGGAATGTTTTGCTAAACTTCATGTAGCAGTATGCCTACCACCAGCACCTTGGCAGCAGCTATATGGAGCAGCAAGGAAGATTCCATCTTCTACAATTTCTCTTCAATACCGCCAGGAAAATATGGAAGTAGTGCCACAAGCCTCCTCTCAGCATCTGCCAAATTACTTTCCAGAAGGAGAGGTTCCAATTGCTCCATGTCAGAGTTCAGTTTTTATAGGCATAAGTTGTGAAAAGGTAGGATGCACAAGAGCACTGTTAAGAGATTAAACTATTTCTTACCATAAATTGGCTGGTAAATATGTAAGAGTAGGATTTATGACTTCAGCCAGCTAGTACTTAGGTGTTAAATCTAAGCTGGTTAACAGAAAGAGGAAACCATTACAGGAAGAGTCTAGAAGACTCACTTAAACTGCTAACCTACTAAATCATAGAATCATAGAATAGTTAGGGTTGGACAGGACCTTAAGATCATCCAGTTCCAACCCCCCTGCCATGGGCAGGGACACCTCACCATGTCACCCAAGGCTCTGTCCAGACTAGTACCTTGAACACTGCCAGGGATGGAGCATTTACCACTTCTTTGGGCAGCCTGTGCCAGTGCCTCAGCACCCTCACAGAAAAGAACTTCTTCCTTATATCTAACCTGAACCTCCCCTGTTTAAGTTTGAGCCCATTATCTCTTGTCCTATCGCTACAACCCCGATGAAGAATCTCTCTCGTAAGTGCCACAGTGAATTGGTTTGTCCCAAGTTCAATTTGTACCTTTTACCTGTGCTAAAATATCTCTGACGTGGCAGTAAAAGACTTCTGTCTGGATCAGCCCTTTAGTGGCTAAACTAGGTTGAAGAAAAGTACAAGATAAAAACCTCTAATTATCTGGCAGTATCCTTTGCATTCTTCATGATCAAGACCCTGGATTAAATTCCCAAGTACACTACCAACACTTTGTGTCACCTGGGATTTGTTTTGTTAGTGCCCAAGCTGCCATCTGTATAAAGAGAACAGAACATTTTTTATCTTGCTCATTCTTTGGTGTCTTCTGTAAGTTCTTCAGGGTCACATCCTAATCTTTTTCTCCATGCCATCTCCCCCCCCCCACATGAAAAAAAATAAAAATCAGGACATTGAAAAGGGAGAGGATGTTTATATTATGCTGTGGAGAACTTTGTTGTCAACTAGTGACTTTGAAGGATAATCCTGAAGATGAAAGATGCAGATGAAGGACCAGACCCCATCCAGCAGTCACATGGCATAAAAAGAATGGTTTCTGAGGAAATGGATGTCTAGGAAGTAATTTGAAGTTAAAAAAAGATTTCTACATGCAGCCCAGGGAAATGCAGAGTTTTATCAGCACTGGCACAGCCTCCAGCAAAAGAATTAGCAAACCTGGAAGAAAAAGAGCTCACAATGTCCACTGAACTATGACTAGGTAGATACCTAGGCTAAGTGCAGTGAAAAGTGTTTCCAGTTAATCTGCACTGACCCCTAACTATCAAATGCCTGGGACATTCCTG
>NW_009913322.1:122514-162631 GCF_000696875.1 Nestor notabilis
AAGAGGACAGAAATTATGACAAGGAAGAGACAAACCAGGCTCATGAAACCCAGCCACAACTAACAAACAGACAAAGAAGCAAATGCTGAACATGTGTATAAGCTGAAAAGTAGAATAGAGACTCCCTAGGTCAGACATCTATTGATTTCTGAAGGAATCCTGCAAGGTAGGCTATGACTAAACCCAAATCTGTGAATTGAAAA
The DNA here is from genome assembly GCF_000696875.1 of Nestor notabilis. Taxonomy (NCBI): domain Eukaryota; kingdom Metazoa; phylum Chordata; class Aves; order Psittaciformes; family Psittacidae; genus Nestor; species Nestor notabilis. The sequence continues at coordinate 122,718 of NW_009913322.1, forward strand.
GAGGAATGCAAAGAAGAAATGAAAAAGGAGGGAGAGGAGATGTTTGAAGTTTAATAAGAATGACTGATTTTCCAATTTTGTGTGTGTATATATATAAACACACAAGTGTATTTAATTAAATATACAAATGGAACCATGTAAGACACACCAATAATGTAACTGTCAAACATGGACAATTCACAATCTCTTTAAATCCCAGCTCAACACTTGGACAAGTCAAGATGGATTTTCTTTACTTTTACTGACAGAAATTATCTTAGCACCATGGGCTGCTACTCCATTCATGTTTACAGGAATTATAATGAAAAAACTGGAAGAATATTTTGTATGGTCTAGCATAACTGACAGAAAACCCCAACACAAATAAATTACAAACCATGCCACATTAGTCCTAAATGCCACAGATTTAACTGCAAGGGCGGATTAGAGAAAGATACTCCAAAAGCAACACACAACTAGATAGACAAAACACCAATGACCGAAAGGCAAAAAGTGACATAAGGATGAGGGGGAGCTGGTTGGTTGTTTTGTACTATCACAATACACCCTTTTAGAAGTAGCGAGCAGAAATCAAAGTATTCAGACTGCTCCCCATGGACATGGTGTGCTGCAACCCAGAGGGAAAAAAGATGGGCCCAGGAGAGTTAAAGGGAAGGAAGGAAGTGCCAGGATACACAAGCTTTCTGAAGCCATGCTGCTTGTTGTGATCCTAAGTACACTGTGTGCAAGTGAGCAGGTCTGTGCAAGGCTACAAAGCAGGCTACTGGGAGCGGTGGTGAGAAGCAGCAATTATGGGTGCACCAAGTTACAAGGTAACTTCAGACACTAAACAGCAATACAGACAGAACTGAAGGCAATGACAGTGTTGGGGCAGGTAGGCAGCATTTCCAGACTGAGGAGGTCAAAAATCAGGAAGGCAAAGAAAGGGTCTCAGCCAGAGGGAAACAGAGTCTCAGAGAAGGACGGCAGTGACCAAGAGGTCCTCAATGGGTCAAACAAAAACTGTGAGACTCATTTAGAGATCACAGTTTATGACCGTTGTCAATGAGTCCTGACAGGCCACAGTGGCATGGCAAGAAAGGCACTGTCTAGGATATAGTATGTATTAGGTTGGTGAAAGCTCTGTTGGAAAGAAAAACTGTGAACTATCAGGGACCTCAAGGAAAAAAATGGTAAGACATCAGGAAATCAATCTGTGCAGACAAGGCTAGGATGTTAACTTGAATCACAGCACATATAAAAGTCTTCTTAATAACAAGACAATTGAATAAGTATGGAGCCCTGATGGTATGCTGAACATTAAAAAGAATGATATTTTCATTGCTTGCTGTTTCAGAATAGCACGAGAGCCAAGCCCTTGGAGGAAGGTGAGTCTGGACAGTCTCCTAAGATCTGCACATTTCTCTTATGAAAGGATTAGGACTAAGTTTGTTCACACTGTTCAAAGTATTTGCCACCTGAGAGATGTCTTTCCAGTATGAATACCTTAACTCACAGCCAGCACAGTGTAAGAGGTGCAGAATCGTTTTTCAAACTGTAATTGGGATTACTGTTGTGAGCAATAAACTTTGTGTAACAGATTCTCAGTGGGAGGGAGAGCCTTAGTACTCAGAACTTCCTGAAAGGACTAGAAGTCAGGGATGACTTAGGCTACCTTATGGCTGTTTGGCAAATTGTTTCTTTATTTTCAAAGACGCTTCTGTCATTCATGCCAAGATCTGAACTTCATTTTTGGATCCAAAAAAATCACCTTTGTGTGGAAAAAGCACAACATGGTTTTTGCTCACAGCCTAAAACAACATAATCAAGATATATGATTTGTACCAGTCTGCTTTTGGCAGGAAACTGACTTTGAGGAAGAAGAGTGGTCACCTGCATTTCAGTTTTTTCACTAGTTTTCGTCTCCAGTAAAGAAACACAGAAGAAACTGGGGATGATAGCCAGATGTTGTCACTGTTCTCAGAACACAGAAGACAATCAATCACCTTGTAAAGAATGACTATGACTGGAAGGATACATCATGACCTTGGCTTTTCATGCTATTTTTGGCTTCCAAGAGAGTAAGGTGTGGTCTTTAGCGTGAAGCGTAGTTTAGAGAAGACGTGTTTAGGCTACTATACCACACTTCCCAAGTGGAAAGCAGCTATTCCATATGAAGGCTTTTATTTTACTTCTGAGAGGAAGTCCTTAAATATAATGAGCCCTTCCTTTCCTTTAACAGAATCCTTCAGGATCTGGGCCAAAATAGAAATGGTGAAATTAGAAATTTCTTTCCTGCCAGGGTAGAGAGCCTCAAATAACTGTCTCTCGTTACTTGCAAGGATGAGCTTCAGGGATTGACAACTTTATTAATTACCCTAGTACACTGGCACAGCCAATACTATCGTGGCTATTCTGATATTCTTAACACCCACAAACTGTGCTTTGAAAATATCCCCCAGCTCATATTCAGGCAACTTTATGGAAGGAAATGAGCAGTAGGAAACCCAGATGCCCGATAGCTAAACCATACCAGCACTGATCTGATCCATTTTATGGCAAGAGGGCCTCTCATTCATTCCTTTCAAAGATGTTTCAGCCTGTCTTAAGCTTCATGCTAAAGATGAGAACATCACACAAAAACACCGCCCCAGTGTGAAATCAGTGCAAGGACATCAAAGCAGAAGAAACCAGGAGTGTCTGCAAAGAAACAAAGATTCTTGGGAAAATTTCTAACTTCCTTTCAGACCATGGAAAAATCGATTAAACACTAATAAACAAAATAATGCCTGAAAGAAGATGACTGGGGACAATCCCTCCCACCATTTCATTTGCAGGCAATAGGGAAACACAACTGGATACATTTCTGAATATATCTGGAAAGTGTCTGTATGCATGAGAAAAAAGTACACAAAAAACACTGGATGAAAACAAACAGAACACATAAATGTTGAATTCTCTGGATATCTCAATGCAAGCTCTACTTTTGTTCAAGAGACAAGAAAACCATCTTCTATTAGAGTGAATTCGTGAAGCACTGTGGCTGCTGGAGTCCAGACCTGCTTCACCACCACTTATGCTCTGAAGTACTAAGCTCTTTTGGAACCATGAGAAGTGCACTCTCCGGAAGTGATCAGAGAGGAAATGGTATGAACCCAGGACATGGTCTCATGATGCTCCTTTTGGTAATTACCTGCTTTACCCAGGCCTTTATCAGAGAATTATGGAAGAGACTACATATCCCAGTAGTGTCTCCCTACATATCAGTGCCTGACTACCATTGGCCTGCAGCTGGTGTTTCTTTGCTGGCAAGGGGTCACACCAGATCTGACCACACAAGGCAGAAAAACAAGGTTGCTATCCCTCAGCCCTCAAATGAGCAAGCTAAGATGAACAGCAGACAGCCTTAGTTCTTTGCTCCGAGGACAGCCAACACACATAAGCCAGCACAATGAGGAAAACAAACAACATGAGGTCAAGAGCTCATGGAGTTTTCTTCTCTGTTGGTCCCCAATAAAAGCTTGAATCATGACAAGTCCTAAAGCAAACCTGACTCTGCCCCTAGTGCAATACATCAATGTGGAGTCCCCCACACAAGGCAGCTTGCAAGGTGATAAAATGCCTCATAGTGGCATGTAGCTTTTAACACTTAATACAAGCACTGTCTGGAAGGCTTTTGAATTCTACACGGTTCCTACACTTTCAGTGCACATTCCTCGGACATCCAGGCAGGAGCTACCAGACCAAGCATGAGTTCCTTGACTTGATGCAACCACCAAATACAGCACAACTGTCACACTTTCTGTACATTGAGATCATGCTTGGACTGCTCATCCAGCATCTCATTTTACCTTTTCAGCTGTAAACAGCCTGAAACTGTATCTGTAATTAGCAGATTATCATCCACAGGAAAAGACCAAATACGTATTTGAGTAGTACTGTTCTTTTCAATATATGATTGCCAAGAGTTCCCATTGCCCACCTGAGACTCTACTGGATATTGTTCCAGGGGAGAGAGGAGAGAGTAATATGGAAAAATCACTGGTGTCATTTCAGTCTCCCATCAGTGCTCTGCAGAGCTTCTTCAGAGCTCTCATAGAATCAAACATCTCAAAATGTCCCTTCTGTGCCAATCCCCCTTGAAGAAGCCTCAACTCCTCTGCATCAGGAAGTTGAAAATGATGCTGTAAATACCAGAATTGTCCCAAGCACTGCCAAGAATGCCTATCACCGTAACAGCCAGCTGCCTGGTCAATAAAAGCTACTGCTTCTTTGTAAGCAGAGGATGAACACCTCTCTACCCAGAGTAATGAGAAAATGTGACAGAGCGCACACAACATATGGGCTCTGAGGGAATTGCACAGTCAATAGTAGGGAGTATATTCTTTTGGAAGCAGATGTTGAAGCATTTCAATACAAGAAAGACATAGAGTTGCTGGAAGGTGTCCAAAGAAGAGCACCAAAGCTGGTGAAGGGTGTAGAGTACAACTCTTACAAGGAGCAGCTGAGGGCAAAGGAGGAAAAGAGGCTCAGAGGAGACCTTATCGCTCTCTACAACTAGCTGAAAGGAGGATGTATCAAGGTGGGGATTGGTCTCTTCTCCTAAGTGGTAGGACAAGAGGAAATGACCTCAAGTTGCACCAGCGAAGGTTTAGATTGGATATTAGGAAAAAATTCTTCACCAAAAGGGTTGTCAAGCATTGGAACAGGCTGCCCCGGGAAGTGGTTGAGTCACCATCCTTGGTGACATTTAAAAGACCTGTCAATGCAGTGCTCAGGGACATAGTTTAGTGGTTGACTTGGCAGTGTTAGGTTAATAGTTGGACTAAATGATCCTAAAGATCTTTTCCAACCTAAATGATTCTATAATTCTATGATTCTATTTGCATTGCCCTCCACCTAAGAATGGCTTTGGCAAGAAGTAATTGCATCTTGTATTAAGAAAAAGAGAGCCATGTAACCTGCCACAGTGGCATAACCACACCTGAAGTATCCAAGCTAGAATCTGTTACTTTATCCTTCTATATCTCTATATTTTGGGAGGGCTGGGTAAACAGTAGTTGCTTTTGGGGCACTGAATTCCTATTTTCCTCTCTCCTACTCAGAGTAAGACTAAGTTTTAAAGTTACTCTGAGGCACGATGGAAAGCCAGTTCAGTTCCCAGGATAGTAGTAAGGCAGACTTCATTGATAGAGCTCTGTGAGGGAGGAGGCCCTCACTTGGCTTTGAAGACAGTTGTGGCCCCTGCTACCACTCAACATCAACACACCAAGGGCACACATTACAGTGCCCAGGCCTATGTCTGTGAAGAAGAGATGCGGACACCGTGCCAATGAAGTTGGACAGACACCTACCCCTACAATGATCTCACCAGCACAGCCCTGTCAGGTCTAGAGGCAAACACCTTTCAAACATCTTCCTCACAGCCCCAGCTAGAAACTGTTGCCAGCTTCCAAGGTACAGACCACAACTTTGCCAGGAAGGGATCCAGCAGCATGTGGAGTCTGCCAGTGCCAGCTGAGGCTCCCAAATGGGCTTCCTAACAGCTGAGCCTCTCAGTGCCAGCTGGCCTCCAGAAGAGGAAAGCAGTCAAACAAACACTCAGAGGAGGCTAGGAAGGTGGAATGAGAAACTGAGCACAAGTTTCAGCAGGGTATTTAGCAGTTTGGCAGCCAAGATTACAAATGTCTTCCTTGCATCATGGTTAGTGTTCTCTGCTGCTGTAAGCAATGCTCACCTCCAAAGCACACTCAGCTTGTGTACTTTATTCTTTGCATAAACTTATTTCTTCCTCTTCATGCATGTGAGAATCTGGGCTTTGAAACCAAAGGCATAGAGACACCAAGTGATTGCTTTGCATTATTTTAAAGCTCATGCCAGGTGTGAGTAGCGGAAGCAGAAAAACAAGCTGTGTACTTCTAACAAGACCTAGAAGTCTTGTGCATCCTTCACTGAACTCGACCTGCCAGGTACTCCTACCCACTGTGTGTAAGAGATACAGGAGAAAGAGCAAGATACAGCAGCAGGGCTGAGGAGGTGCAATGAGGTCGTACAGCAGGCAAAATTGCCAGAAAGTTTCCAAGACCTGTAAAAACAAATTTAACTTCATAAAACTGATAATGTTCAGCACACAATTCTGTCAAAAAGATGAAGGAGATGGAGAAAGAGAAGCTGATTACTGTACTTTAGTTAGCATTCACTAAAGGTGTTACTCTTGAATAGTACCAGCATTTGGTTGCATCTAGAAACTCAACACCAGCAATTATAGCTATATTCTCTTCTCTCTTTCTTCCAGAGGTGAAACCGTACTCTGAAAATTGACTGAGTGTCACAAATGACTGAGCTGGCATGAAGACTATCAATCATGTCACCAGAGAAACAAGAGGGAATTTTACATCTATTCATTGGTGCTGTGCCTTCTCAGGAGCAGATAAGGATACATTATGGAAAAGCAATACAAATGCACACCTTTAAGGAGAATACTTTTTTTTCCTCCACCAAGGGAAAAGCCAATGCTGTCAGGAAGCTCTTATCAGTAACCCAACATTCAGTGTGAAAGAATAACCTTTATTTTATTTCAAAGCAACACATTTATATTTCCACTGAAATTGAGTTATAGTTTCTACCTGTGTTTCATTTAAAAAAAGGCCAAAAAATAATGATGTGCACTGAATCTGTTTCAAGGAACTAGAATATACTGATTTATGTCCCACCACATCTGAATAAGGGAGATAAAATAGGTAAAACAGAACAAGGATTTAGGCACCAAGACTAAGCAGCCTCCCTCAAATCACATGGAAAGCTTATGACAGAACTGGAAACTAGCCCTAGGAACTCTGACTCCCCTTACCATATCACAAAAGAGCTAGATAATACAACCTTAAACTTCACTTTGCTTAACTGAAATTTAAAGTCACATTAAAAGGAAAAAAGGATTTATTCTGTACATTCATCTTCAGTAGTGTGTTAGGAGGATTGAAAGAATGACAAATCTCTCCAGTGCTGCCAGCCAGTGCTTATAATTCTATTCTGAATTCAGTTCTCTACAGTGTTTTCTTAAACATGCAGTTTCTGGACCCATGTAATGACATGAAAATTACAGCAACAAAAATTGTTTAATAGTTACCCAGGATAGCAAACACAAACTGGAAAGACTCAGAAACCAGATGGCTCATAAATATGTTTGTTTTAATTTGATGATTTTTAACCCTATCTTGGGATGTGAAACCTGAGCTTGCAGAGTTTAGGTACCAGAAAATGGTGCTTGCTATACATTTACCCTTCCCCGAGCTCAGAAAGACTAAGCAAGGTACTTTCAGCTGTCAGTTCTCACCAGCCTTATTTCTTGCTCTTTTGTTTGGGTCACCCAGAATAAAAGGACATGCTTAAGAGTATGATTAAATGTAGCTGTCCTTTTTGTGAAAACTCGTGCTAGAGCTTATAAAATATCTTATGTATAAAATTTAAGCCTGGGCCCAAAACTGTTTTACTGTTTCACTTTTAGATGATATATGTAAACTCCAGCTCTCCACCATCAGAACAGGTTCGGTCCTATCCCAAACTGTTTCAGAACACCTCCTCTAACAACATTCTGCATGTCCTATGGGTCAAAGCTGAAAACAGACTATTTTGTCTGAAGGGAAGGCTTGGAGACTACACTGTGTATCTCTTATTCCTCAGTTCTGTAGCATCAATGATAGGAGTCAAACTGCTAGTCTGAATTCTGCCACCTAAAAACCATCTTGATGACTACATGCCAAAAAGTAACAAGGCCTAAAAATAAGAAATTGTCATAAACAGAACTAGAGAACTAACAACAATGTTCTATTTAGTAAAATGGTATCATAGGTCTTTTCACAGTGGTACATTTCATATGGAGGTTGTCGGCTCGCTGACATGTAGCTGACAAAGCTGATATCAAGCACTTGCTTCCTTGCAGGAGAGTGAAAAGGAGACATCACTAAGCTATATAAGGGTGCATTCATGTAGTCTAAGTTCAGGTATCTAACAGGTTAGTTTCACAAGACACTTACTTCAATGAGTGGGGGGAGAGACTCAGAAAAAAACCCCAACAGCTTGAGAGCTTCCCTAAATAATTCCTTCCCCCTCTCCTCTTCCTCTGGCCCCACTGGGAGACTGACTCCCTTCTTGTCTTTGCTCAGCAATCACTACCTCCTCAATTGCACCCGCACAAGCTGTATAGGATCACACTACAACTGGACCATTAAAATGATTTACAAAAAAGAAAGCTGCCTTTTAACCTAGATAATTTCAAAGCATCCCTACTGACAGCTAAGATGAGACCGTGCTGCTGCGTGGGGGTTGGCAGGAGAGGTCGAGGTGGGCATGAATGCTGCAGAGCTGAGCTAAACATCACCTGAATGTTGACCTTCTTCATGTTCACTCAGTCTCAGGAGTCCTAAGAAATCCAGCAGAAGAATCGGCACTTCTACATCTGAAATTCTGCATTTACTTGACACAAGGCACCTTCCACCATTCTCGGTAGAAGAATGTCACGACCATTATTAATTGGGCTGTTGCTTCTTGTCAATCCTCATTCTTGCAGCCACAAAGCAATTTCTATCAGTAATGAAATAACTTCTCTAGCTTACTCCACACGTATTCTAGTACTGCAGTGAATGCAAATTCTGCTGAAGCTTAATTAAAAACTATTAGTTAGATTCACCAGAGCTGATAGCCTCTACAGTCACATGCCATATAAGTGCCTGCAAGATGGGAATCTATCTATAAAATACATAATTAAAATATTACCACAAACAATCACAAGCAACCCCTGACCATTGCACACTTCTGGGTAACTGCATTCTCTGAGGAAAGTGTGGAAGACAAATTGTTTAAAGCAAAGCTTTTTTCCATATGTTTTCAGGCCCTATAATAAGTGAACAAAAATTTATTCTCCATCAGGAAAAAATCCCTTTCATTAGTGTTCATGAATATATACGCAGGAAGACACACACGAGAGGAAAAAAATGTCTGGGAATTACAATTTATCAGGAAATCAAACATGAAAATAGCTTTTAGAGTGAGAGCTAAATGCTTGTGTCAAATCAGACCAGCCCAGGTCTAGATGAGGTGAAAAGAACTAGATCTGCCCAAGTCTTTTATTTTCCTATCCACCTGAATAGCCAGAATACAAGCCCTTTTGAAATAGCTAAATGAAAGCCAGCTTGGTTTATTCATCATGCTTTTCTTATAATTAATTCACAAGAGTTATATTACTGACTTTCAGATTTCTTTAGGGTTGTAACAGACTGACAGAGTCTGTCAAACCCTGGGGAAGTTTAAACTCTTCTAAGAACCTGATAGATCTTGAAGGGCCGGGAAGAAAGTGGGACTTCAGGACAGTTGAACAAAAACTTGGTGATAGCAAGTATCCTGCAACGACTATGCTATCAGGGCTTATAATATTCATAAAGTCTAGGGTCTCATGAAAACCTAGGCTGAACTGTTAGCCTTCATGGGGTTAAAGACAGCTTCTTTCAGAGGTTTTAAATACTTTTTGGGCTCCTGTAGTGACTGTAAAGGCGGAAAACGCTCCCGTTGTGAATTACATACTTTGAAAGTGTTACTCATGTAACGAGATTGGAACTCCAGCACAGCACACATCAAAATGTGTGTTTGCCATAGAGCAACCTCTAAAAACACGTTCAAGACCATGGAAACTTCAAGCAGTCATGTTTTGCTGAAGTCAAATTAGCAAATATGTACAAATTGCTCAGAGCTCCGAAGGAAAAAGAAAGTATAAATAGCAGAGACTTGGAAAATTAAAACTGCAGTTAATATAAAAACAGAAACAGAAAATCTGACAAAATCGAGACATTAAAGGCATTAGAAGGGTGTGAGCATAATGGTCCATGCTCCTTACACTGTCTAAAATGCTAGTCAAGACACAAGGGTCTGCAAAACTGCCAAATAAACTCTCCAGTGAAGCAAAGCAATTTTTCAGTTCATTTCCAGTTTGAATTAAGCTTTGTCTGAGGTTCCTCAGGTTCAGGCTGATGGCTGCTAACCCTTGTTTTGGTAATCCAAAATCACACTAGCTGGGTTCATAATCTCCATTGGAAAAGAAACTATGAGCTCTCCTCCATCCTGCTCCTCTGCCCAGCTCTGGCCACCTCCCATCCTCTCCATGTATTCCCACAGTTTCCTCCTGCCTTCCTAATGCCAGGAGAACAGAACAGAAGTTGTGCTAAACCCAGGACAGAGGCAAAGCTATAAAGGGGAGGGAACTCTGAGTGCTCAGGCACTCAGAGTTCACCCTCAGCATGTAGGAAAAGCTCTTAGTCAGAGCCACAGAGCCACTCAAATCAGCTCTACACTGCAATGTGGAAGCAGGCACTTGTGAGGGTCCCATGGGAAAGCAGAAGCTGAATGCAGAACTGCTCAGAAGCCCACCACAGTTTGAGATTGCTCCCATGCCAATGGCATCTCTGCTGTGGCAAGCAAGATTTCAGCAAACTCTGACTGAACCAGTAACCTATTGGGTTCAGTTCTCATTGAGGTTCCAATATGACTGCAGTTATTGGGTCAATTCTGATTCAAGGTGGGGAAAAAAGTTCCAGTTTGGTTTTATTTGGCTCATAGCACAAAAACTCTTCATCATGACAATCCAGGAGCAGGTGCACTTTATTCTGTGTACCAAAACATCATTGTATCACTCCATGTCACTTCCTAATGTGTCTCTCAGTTAACATTATTGCTCCTATATTTTTAATACATAAATATGCATCTCCATAGACACAGGAGAGAAATGTGGATGCTCTACCCCAGAAAGTTTGGCTGTTTATCCCTCAAACATATGCTGTGCTACAGACTGGGAAAAAAAAACCCACCCGAAGTGAGCAACAGAAATGCATGAATAAATGCATCATTCTTGGCTGATATGCCAAAGCTTATGGGATTTCAGATACCAATTAGCTGAAAATCTGTGATGTCTTATTAACAGACATGGCTCTCCCATTAGATAGGGCAAATGTTAAGCTGAGTTGCAAGGATAGATCTGTGCTTTTTGGGAAGACTTCAGCTTTTAATTCTACACTTCAGTCTCATTCTTGACTACCTGTAACTCTCATGAGCCTGCTGTGTCAATAGGTGTCTCTTCTGGTTTTTAAACTCAGTGCCATTTTCATGGTGTTTCCTTCATATAGAATAGAATAGCTCAGTTGGAAGGGACCTACAGTGATCATGTAGTCCAATTGCCTAAATAAATATAAAGCCAGTTAGAAATCTTAAGCTTTTCATCAACAAGTGGAAGAGAAGGATGTAAAGAACTGTGTAATGTTTTGTGTTTGCCAGCCAGGTTTAGGTTAAGGGGGACATATAGAAAACCAACCTGAAACTCTCCTAAAAAGATAAAACCTTGTCTGTGAATAAGCATCTTACTGAAATTCTGAGTTCTTTATTTCCTCAGTACTGTTGTACTGTTACTGTAGCAGAGTTGCTTTTTCTAACTGAGGAAGACTAGAAGGTGATTTCTGTTTCCTTTTATGTCATTTCTCTCTATTTTCATTACTCCTCGTGGGCCCTGCTGTGCTGGTAGCATACACATTGGAAGAAGCTGCAGTGTGGAGGTACACCACCTTGGGAAAAGCTCTTAGAAACAGCACACTTGAGGGAGGCAAAATGCTTCAGTGATACCCTGTCGCTTGCTTGGTAGCTGTAGTCCTTTAGGCAGTGCAGAGACCCAGGGAGGTCCTGATGCCACATTTACTCAAGTGTAAAGGTCCTGCACTCTGAGCTCCCCTCCTGCACATCTGCCATAAAAAGGCAGGAACCTGCCATTCCCCAGCATAGTCCCTCCAACCCCTAATGGTGCTGAACCAAAGTTCTGCTTGTGCACACATATCCCGCTGGCGTGATCTGTCACCACTCTCACAAGAGATCTTGGTTCTCTCTGTGTGCAGTCATCTCTTTTCCAAGCTGGTCTGCCATCCTACCTGCCATGGGTTTCGCCTTTGTGCACACCCTGTCCTGCTCATTGCAGGCCACATCAAAGCACTGGGTTTGTTACACACCAGGAGAGGAGAGAAGCAGGGAGCAATCATAATGGAATGGGAGGAAGAGGAATTGCAAGAGGAAGGACTGATGCTGAGAGACAGGAAAAGACTAGAAGTCTGATCCAATTAATTAACATAATTAATGTCATTATTTTCCTCCTCTGATTTAAGCATTCAATACAGAAATCATGCTTACTCGTAAGAGTCTCAGATAAAAGTCTCCAGATACAGAAGGCAAGATGATGCACTGCTGTAACTGTGTTCCCACAGAGGTCCATCAATCTGCATTAACTATGAATCCCATAGATTCCTTCCTCTCCATTTGTTTCTGGAAAGAGCTCACCTGCCTCTCCCCTCAGCAGCTGCTTTGTGCGTCTGCTTTTACTAAAGCTTTGCAAAAGTTCAGGTCGTGTTTCCTTTATTCCTGAGGAATTCTACCCAATTCCAAGCTATAAACAACAGTAGCAGCCACTGTGTGGATGTGCAGCAATAAACGTCAGCCTGGGGACCTGCATTCACAAATCTAGGTACAAATCACTATGTGGTATGACAACATAACTGAGCAGCTTTAATACAGGATTTTCCAAGTTACTGGTAAGCCCAAAGGAATTCAAACCAAACAAACAGAAAACTCACATAACAATAACAGAAAAAAACAGAAAAAAAAAAAAGCCCCAAACCAAACAAAAATCTGAACATTTTTTCAGAAGTTTTATAAAATTGCGAAGACCAGCACATTTCAGAGAGTGTTTGTTTCATGTCAAAACTAAGAAAGTTTTATGATTTTTAAACAAAGCTTTAACATTTTTTAATAAAAACTCTCTAAGCAAAAGTTTGAATTAAAAAATTGAACAGCCAGAGTGATTTGAATGTCTTAATATGAGCTGACCATACCAAACCTCCACACATAACAGCTCAAAACCTAGACCCCTTCCTTATGAAGTGTCACCACATCAGTATTTTTCACTACAATTAATTCAAGCTGAAGATTTCTCTCCACTGTAGTCACAGACACCAGATGCAGTTCTGCACACCAGCACAGGCAGCGTGAGTCCCACCACATACAAGCGGGGTGAAGACAGGGACACTCCTGTGTGTGTGGTGGAGGCTCTGGAGCGTGGGAGAGGAATGCTTTTGAACATCACTGAGTGGGGCATCCTTTTCTCCAACTTTGATCTTATGGACTAATTAGAAACTGTGCAGCTACGTAACACTGACAGTAAGATGCATTTCTCTGATGACTGATCACAAGACACTGTCTTCAGCTCTAAAGTGGCAGTACACACGGTTTCACTACTTGATTTCTTCCTCTTCCACCTTAGCCCTCCCTCTCGATGTAGTTTACAAATCCCTACTGTTTGTCTGCATGCGCTTCCTTACTGTAGGATTCCTATCTTTTTCCACTGACTTTCAGCTACAGTCACAACGCCATAGGGCACCAGTATCTGTAGATATGCTGTGATTCACACAGTAAAGGACCATGAACCTAACCCTTTAGATAGATTCCAGTGCTCATTTAGTGCTGTCCTGATTGGAACTATTTAAGTAGCACACCACTGTTTGTGTGTGTACTTTAACTGAGCAGAGGCAGGCACAAGAAGAAGAAAATAAGAGAGAAGTTCTTGAATGAACAGACAAAAGAGAGCACAGGGCTCCATCCCTCCCATTCCTGGCATGCTCTCTAGACAGACACAGGGATACACCAAAACAACACAGGTTTGTCTAAGTGAGATAGATGTGCTGGTTTATATTAAGAACAAAATGAGGTACTGTAGTCCTATATAAGCATCTTCATGCATATGTGGACTGATTAAACTCAAACCAGCTTAAACTGAGTCTATAAAACAAGCCAGCTGAATTCTGACAGGCAAGCAAACCCAGGGAGAGGAAAAATACCCTCAAGGCTTCTGAAAACAGTTTGTTAGATAAATGCAAGGACAAAATAGCATCCAGGAATGGGGCATCTACTGTTGCCATGCTGATACACCATTCCACAAACAAATAAAAAGCTGGCTTTCTCACTCCTAAACTTGCCATTAACCACCCTATGCCTCTCTGGCTTAGAAAGGGTTCAACAAAACCCAAACCCATAACTATTCCTCAGGCTGAAGTTAAACATAAGATATCTTACTCTGTGACAGCTCCACTACAAGCATGGGAAAGGACTGTAAAGAAAGACATGACAAAATGCCTCTAGTAGTATTATCTCAAGAACTGTGGTTATACTCGATAGCTGAACTCTGAGCAATGGCATAAACATAACTGCACTTTTGGAAAGGTGTTTGGGTTTGCCTGGGACAGTATGTTGTGCTGTGATTTTGCAGCTACTTTGCCCTCCACACCCAAAAGCAAGAGGATGATATCTGGCCAAGCACAACCCAGCTTTTCATAGAGGAGAAAAGGCCTTACCTACCCCTTCCACCAAGCTCAAGTAATCAAAGGAAAATCATCCAGGATGAAGACTCAAAGCAACGCTGGTGCTTACAATCAAAGGAAAATTCTCCCACACATTGATCTGGTGGCTTTTTTCACCTTCTTCTGAGCCATCTCCTGAGACCTGAGGCTAGTGTGCAGCTTCAGCCACCGAAAGACTACGAAGTTGCTTTTACACTGGACAATGCACATTTGTCCTTTCCTGGCGGTGGAGTTGTTGGGTTTGGGGTTCTTTTTCTAAGTTTTTTTTTTTTCTGCTCTTGTTCTCAATAACTTTCTCACTTTTCTCAGTCTTACTTTTTGCACCAAAAGAAATTTCAACCTTCTCCAGTGATTTGGTGTGCCAAAAATTTTCAATGGATGAGAACTCTGAAATTATCCATTTAGGATACAGCTCATCAGAAAGGCATATGCCAGCCAGTAAAACAAAGGAGAGAAAAGTGGACCAATAAATTCCTCATTACCAACACCTTGGGCTTTCCAAATAAAGAAGGAAATGTAAAGCCACTCGGAGAACATGCTCCAGGAAAACTTCCTCAGTGGGAACACAAGTGGTTTTTAAAGTAATTGACTGCAGAGTCTGAGAGCTGACCATAATAACCCAGAGAGATGAGCAACCCCCATGTGAAGATAGTGACAGCAGCTATGCAGTTAACTGCTTATGCATCCAAGTCTCTCCCTGGGTGATTGAGATTGTTTTTGGCAGAACACTGGACAGAGATTGTAAAGTGTGCATTTGTTTTCATTTAGCTCTTTACTTGCTCTCTCCAAAACACACCTTTTTTATCTCTGCCCTAATACGGTCATGCTTCAAATCACAGACTTGGAGATACAGCAAATGACTACCCCTTACACTAACCTTACTTGCAAGTTGAGAGTCACTCCAACAGAAACACGGGGCTGATACTTAGCAGCTCTTGATGAGACTGCATGCCATGAGAACTGAGGCTGTGGGGACACACAGCAGTGCTTGCATGGGCTACACTTGCCCTGGGACCCTTTGACTTACGTAAAGCAATCTCCTCCCAACAGGAGATACAGTCCAGAAAAAGCCTGAAATCAAAAACTCTGTGCTATGACTTAGCAATTAATTGTAAATAGAACTAAATGATGAAACCTGCTTAAAAACTGATGTCCTAGTGTGTCTTTATATAAAAGAAAACATATACAGGTTCAGCGTTTAGCCAGAGACAGAGAATTTTGCTGCACTAGCAAGAGCTAGTTGTAGTGCCCAGTGACCTCTTTGCCTTACCTTCTTCCCTGTCTGGAAGTAATATGATTTGTTACACTGGGAAACACAGAAGTGTCTCCTGATCATTTCCTAAGGGTCAAGATGATGTTCCTGTTTCAGCACTGGGGGTACTATTGTAACTTCTGCTCTCTGAGAAGTTCTGCATGTCCTGATAGAGGTTTTTCTCTCCTAATTTTCATAATGAGCTTGCTTGCCACTGTGCACACATAGGAAATGTGTCCCTCTTCTCCCATCGTTGGTTGTCTGCATGCTGCTGCTTCCCAACTTCTCTTTTATTACTACCACTTCCCTCCTGACATCTCCCTTCTTATCTCCTACTGTTATTTCCTTCCTTTTGCTGCATTTCAGAACCAAAGCTGACAACGACAAGCAGTGTGGCACAAAAATTCCTTTCAAAACTCAGCCTGAGCATCACTTTCTTGGTGGGAGCTCATAGCTTCATCTTTTACAGTCCCAATACCTTCTTCTCCCTTTATCTGGCTCCCTCATCTATCTCCTTAGACAAAGCATCGTCTCCAAATTACACCTTTTCCTGGAAGCAACCATCCTGGAACATTACTTTCACTCACCTCGCCAAAACAGTCCCAGAGAAAGCAGTCCAGTAATCAGAGAAGCAAAATGGTCCTGGGGTATAGCTGTTAATTTCATGCTGAACCCTCGTACAACGACAGTGCCTGCTTCCAGCCTGGGAGCCCCAGTCAGCAGCAGCCTTTCTAAAACTATGGATCAGCTGTTCATTTCGCTTAACAAAATTTGCTTAGAATCAATACCAATCATGATATATCTTCCCACGTCACCCGCTTTATATACGTTTCATGCCAGTACTTTCTCCCTGCTCTTCTTTTTTCCCCACTGTTCTGAAAATCATGTTTTACTGGTTTTAAATGTAAAAGGGAAGGGGCAATGCAATACGTCTGAGTCCCTTGGCATAAGAGGGAGTTTGCACCAGAAGGAGATGGGGGGAAGAAAAAGAAGTTACTTACCCACCGTGGTGACCCACAGCACCAGCTGTGGGAGCCGGTTCATGGCTCTGCCGGGTGCAGGCAGGTCCCAGCCGGGTGCGCGGCTCCGGAGGGGACGTGCCCGGCGCTTCCTGCGGGCTCCGCAGGAGCTCTGAGGCTGGGCTCGGGCTCCTGCTGCCTTGGAGGAGAATTCCCACCTCCTGCTCAGGAAGGCTCGCATGGGTCCTAGAGCCTCCCTCCCTCTCTTCCTTCCTTCCCTCCTCCTCCTCCTCCCTTTTTGCATACCGCTCCTGCACGACCAGCAAATCCACAGCGCAGTTGCTTCAGATATGAACACATCCATCTATAGATTTTTTAGGCATTACTATTCACTAGGAAAAGCTGAATTCAGCATCTTACTGGGCTGTTCCTGCTTCTCAGTCTTCCCTTGCAGCTGCCTCAATGACACGAGACACACGCTGCGTGGACCAAACTCAGCTTGTATTTAAGGTGATAGAGAAGATTCCCTTGGCCTAGAAGTCCTTTCAGTGACTGTCCCAAAAAAGAAATCAAACCTATTTATATAGCCTAGACACTCTCCTTTCTTTCCTTAACTTCGCTTATAGCCACTTAACTCCTGAGTAAGACAGCCTCAGCTGGTGTGACATGCAACAGGGACCCGCAACACAGTAAGGCGTAGGTCCTCTGCCTGCAAGCTTGTGCGTCTGCTCTTTAGTCATTTTACTTGTCAAACTCCTTTTTCTTCTGGTCCATCAGCATTTCAACCACTTTAGTTCACTCTGCCTTCAATTTGTTTGCATGCAGGTTTTTCCTTCAGGGGGAGTTTGTTTTAAAGTGTCAGCTATTCTTTTTGGAATCAGAATACATTCTGATTAATTCTCTGCTTAATTCTCCATGAGGAGAATTAAGAATACATCTGCTTAATTCTCCATGTGGATACCCTTACCCTGCATTAGGAGTGCTTTAGTCCAAAGTACCATCATTTATTTTGTCTTTGAGCTACAGTAATACAGGTTGCAAACTGTTGTGAATTTAGCAGGCAGTACCCAAGTCTTGAGTAAAACATCATTTACTCTGTAGGCACTGGAGAAATTTGGAGCTGATGTGAATTAAAGCCCTGATAGGTTTGGTGGGTCTGGCACTTTGCAGGCAGAGGCCTCCATTCCATTTGTAATTGTGGTTCATAGATTAGACTAAAAATGTAGTAAATTTATTTAACCTTCTGCGCATCTTCTGCTGACACCTATGAAAAGTATGCACTGTCCAAGGGTAGAATTTGCTTTTGTATCCTAACCATATTTTTTAGATCTCCCAATTTGCTCTTTGTTCAGCAAAACATCACTCTTCAACACTTTTAAAGCAGCATATTTCAGAACACAACCTGAATGATTTGGAAAAAAACATCATTCTGAAGCTTTCCTCTACAGCCACATCAATTACAGAAGTACGGTAGCAAGAAAGAAAGGCGTAATTGATTACTCATTAACTAAGTTGATATCAACTGTCCCTCAACCAAAGTAATAACCAAGAACAGTGTTTCTACCCAATACCAAAAAAAAAAAAAAGAAAGAAAAAAAAAGGCTGCCAGCTTTCTATCTCTTCATAAATAACTTTCTTGGCTGAGGCTCTGGGACTGCAATTTTTTACTCAAATTGGTAAAAAAGTAGAGGCACCTCAGGAATGTCTATACTTGGCCTAAACCCTCCTCTAAACAGAAATGCAAAAAACCTCTATCTGCAAGGAACTGGTAGCAGCAGCAGAGACAGACAAATTAACACTGCTTCTGATAATACCTGATAATGTATTAGGGTAGCTCATGTTTTCCATGGCTTTCGGTTACTTTGGCCAAGACAGATGAATTCTGAGGCTCATTAGAGAAATGTGAGGCATTCTATAAAAATGAGATAGATGCATGTGATGCTTTTAAGCAGAGAGTAAAAGCAGAGGAGAAGGTGAGTAATCTCTGACTAACTGGCTCACTAGCCATTTGGCTCAGAAAAGTAAACCTTGGTCTACTGGAAGGTCCACAGTTCATCCTCAGTGAGGTAATCCACATCTATCAAGCAAAGAAAGTCACCCAAGCTAGACCAAACATGATACTTTAGGGAATCAAAGATTTTAAAGATGAAGAACAAGATAAGATGTGGAATAAAAAATGTTTCACAATGAAAAACACAAGAAGATATGCAGAGTGTGAAAACAGCAGAAGTCAGAACAATGCCCAGGGTTTGGAAATGGATGCATGAATCACAAGCAAATGCCACTCACCAACAGTTTGCAAGTGGTACAAGAGCATGCTCAGCAAGAGACAAAACCCACCACCACCGAGAGAATGACAGCAACACCACCTATTCAGAGGAAATCTTGGTAGATATCATTTCGAGCAATGGACAATGCTGCATCAGCAGAGAACTGAACTGTCAGTCTGGAAGCAACTGTGATAATTACATGCTTTTAAGTTGGGCACTGATGCACAAGCTCAAGCACTGCCAGAATCTGGATTCCAGCAACTGAAAAAACCCACTGATCTTAAATAACGATACCATCTCTGTCTCAGCAACTCAGGACAACTGCTGGAGCCCAGGAAAGGGAAGCAGATATGCTTGTCTTATTCTTACATTCTTCTGAGGGCATTCTTAGTGTCCACTGTTGCAAACACAACACAAAGGGCACCACAGAACTTGGATCTAACTCTGTAACACATGAAGAGCAGGGTTGCAAGACAAGTTCCCACTATGCTACCAAGAAAATTCCTCAGAACTGAAGGGAGATGAGGTGGAAGCACTTACCTGCAAAGCAAGCAGAGCTCCAGCAATGGGGGTCTAGTCACTGCCAGAAAAAAAAGGTGGAGTTTTCACTCAAGTGTACACTCAGGAGACAAAAACTGTAAACAGTAAAAAATATTCCCCATATACAAGAAGAAAGCACTGGAATGGTGACTAAATGCATTTCTACATGGGGCACAAAGCAAATGTTCACCTAGCTTCAGCGTGTTCTTTGGGAGATACTGTTGCCTTTTGGGCTGTGCACTGCAGAGAAAGAGAGAGCCCATTTCTCATAGCACACACAGTACAAAAATCTGTATCATGACATTTCGAACTAAGAAAAATACATGAAAAATACAGTCAGAGATTGCATAAATCTTGCATGGAAAACAAGCTGTGGGGCAAAATCTAAACAAATACCATGTAGATTCGTTATGATGGAAATAATATCCAACAGAGTAAGGTGAATGTGGCAAGGTGATACAGGCTGGCCACACTAAGATGAAGGAGTATAGACTCATTTGAAACACAAAGTATGTAAAGAAACGTGTGCTCAGTCTACTTCAGCCTCAGCATCCTGAATGGTGTGCTACAAAACTGTCTAACAGACATAGGATTTAGCTGTTACAAAAACATCTGGAAATCTGAAGGCATTAACCAAAGGTGGCCCAGTCAGAGATATGGTATCAGAACACAAAATTAACTTGTCCTCAGATTCTTCTAACTGAGAATATTGTTAATTTTTTCAAAGTTGGGTAATCAGAGTTGGAAAGCATCACTTATCCATAAAAGAAATTGGGTGTTAGTGTACATAAATAAAGAAGCAAGCTTTGGCTTTACTCCATAGCCATTAAATCTTCACGTCTTCATGCATGGAAGAACTGTGTGAGCTAAAACTGGTCATAAAACTCTTTACAGCCTAAGGGACCTGGCAATTCTCAGCCTAACCTTTCCCACAAGCAAAAAGGCTACAGGAGTATTTTGGCTTCAAATATACGATTGCAATGTTGCATAAAAACTAAGCAAGATCTGATGATGGTTAGACACATGGTCTCTGGAGTACTTGATAAAAGAACTATGAAGCAAAAATATCCAGAACTTGATTTTATGTCTATTCCACACACAAGGTCTTTTAAAAATGTATCTATCTGGTGTCAGAAAAAGTGTGAAGTTTGATTACTCCAGACGTTGCCGAGGGCAAATCCCTGCAGAATTTAAGTGTGACCAGTGCCACAGATAACACAGTTGCTCCAAATGGTATGTAATAGCTGACAGAGTGGTTTTAACCCTTCTAATAGGTGATAAAGGGTTAAATTTAATAGCTAAATGTGGCTTTATTTCAATGCATATGAAATCTTCAGACATCAGAGAAAAAAAGGGGTACAAAGGACATGCACAGAATCAATTAGAGATTTAAAAACTAAAAGTAGGACCAATGATACTTTATAGCAGCCTCAGGTAAGCAGAAAGTTTGAGGAAATTGTTATGCTTGTTGCATAGGCCAGATGGAGAAATAAAGACGTGGGGGGGGGAAGCATCCACCAGAGCAAAGGAGGCATAGATTTGTCAGTACTGGCTGGGAAAAAACCAACTTCTTTTTGTTCCAGACTATTAAATTCATCCCCACATAGGAGAAAAGATATCCAAGTCGTTTGTGCATGTCACTACTACCCTTGCTGCATGTTGGAGTATCTGTGTTAGTAACGTCTGACAACAGGACACCTTTAATGAACATGAGTTTTAGCAGTTTGCAGTGAAGTACGTATGAGGCATGTCACTACAAGACCGCATTAGTTGCAGTACAACAGGTCAGTAGAAAGCAGTGTCAAAACAATAAAGCACCTGCTAATGAAAAATGATAAAGGCCATATTCAGCACTGCTAAATCAGAGCATGGCACCAGCAAAGCGTGGCTTGTCATGTGCTGACATTTCACTCCGTGGAAAATCAAAAACAAGTGACTGTGCTACTAGAAATGAATGTCATGAGCTCCTGGGGACTTGAAGATATCTAAGGAGACAGAGAAGGAAAAAGAGCAATCCAAAAATGACTTGGAGTACCTGGAGCTGCTACAATTTACCCAAGACAGAAAGCTGATAACTGTGAAGGCAAACATCCTTCTTCTTCCCTCCCCAGAGCAGCAAAGTTCTCATCCAGTGTCCACATATCTCCTTTAGTTCTTTCAAATTCATATTGTTTTTCCAAGGATGCTCTCTCACATGGCTACCAGTTGGTATGTGATGACATCCAGTCTATGAGGTAACTTCAATTGTAAAGTAGCAGACTGCTATTTACGCCACCTAGACAAGCCCGTAGGACTACTGCCCTACCTTAAGGGAGAAATAAATTCAAAATGAGCATGCAAAGGAGCTGGGCAACTTTCTAGATTCTAGGCCAGGCAATAAAGGATGAACACCCAAACTGGCACTCTTTGATACAGGCAGAGACTGAGTGACCCCTAAGAAGCTCAGTTAGAAAAAGATGTGCAAGCAAGCCTCAGAAGTGATGGTTCCTTTCTGATGCTGAGGCTGAATTGCACACCCAAGGAGAAGGTATGATTGCAAACTTCATGTTTGAGACTCTGCCTATTCAAACATTATTTCTGGCCAGTATGGACTTCCCTGGTAGGATTTGGAATAACTGGACTTCAAGTATCTGCAATTTAACTTCTCTAAACCACCTTATGTGACACCTCCCAAAGAAAAATAGTATACAATTTAAGCTATGTCTTTAAAACCAAAGTATCCTAATTTTCTCTACAAACTTTACATATAGATGATGTCAGTCATTAGCACAATGAATCAGTCAAAGTTCTGTAGATTACTAAAACTACCTTATACACCCCACCTTTTACATACATATTCACTATGACATGAAAACTACCTGTGAGCAGCACAGGTTTTGGGATCTCTTTGCCCAATACATATAAAGTACAGATAAGTCTGAATAATTGTGACTTAAAGTTGAGTCTAAGTATTATATAGCTTAGTTGCTTAAGTTGTTTAAGAATAATGAAGATGAGTAAGAATGGAAAGACTTTTCCACTGATGATTTGATGAATCCTAACTCTTAGTGCTTACTAGCACTTTATTTTTAAGAAACTGTCAAGACCTGCTGTAAGACCATTTAAATAAGAAGATGGTGACTATGCAGTGACTATAAACAAAACTGGCATGTCATCAGCACCACTGACCAAGAGGTCTTCTTGACTGGTGGTGTGGATTGCGCAGGTTAAATGAGTTCAAAGAAAATTTGTATTGCATCTTTTTTTCTGTCTGATAGTCACAAAAAACACATTCATATTCAGAGTCTAATACCAGTCATATCACTGTTCAAGTATTTCACATGTATCTTCAACAATTTCAGATGATGTGGTACTATCACCCTCCTATGTTAATAATTTATTGGGGTTTTATGCATAATTCCAACATTCCAGCATGCTTACCTATCTATTGTTCCAGCTTTGGGTGTTCTTGAATTGGTTCCATATGTTACTACTTGAGCAGATAAGAGAATCATAGAACCACAGGTTGGAAGGAACCTCAAGGATTATCTGGTCCGACCTTTCTTTGTAAAAGCACAGTCTAGACTAGATATCCCAGCACCCCATCCAGCTGAATCTTAAAGGTGTCCAATGCTGGGGAATTCACCACATCTCTGGGGAAGAGGCTGATAATGTTTTACACAGAATGATTTCTTTTCAAGAGACTGCAACAAAAAAGTTGTACTACAGAAACCTATCTATGCATAAGTTTTTATCCCAGAGGGATATAAAAGTGACTAGGCTGATAATGAATGGTGAGATGTGTCTTTCCCATGGCAGTTGTTAAAGGTGTAAAAACTGATTCTATTTGCAATTTAATATATTATCAGTGCTTTCCATCTCCTTGAGTTTGGGAGTGAATCAAAGGCCTTCTTGCAGGCTACTTGCACAACTCCTAGGTTTTCTGTACTCAGTATTTCTCTTGGGCAGCCTAATAAAAAATATGCTAAGCTGGCTTGCACAGCAAATAACAGATAACCTGCTCAGTTCATTTCCCTAATTTTTTTTTGCAAGGTTTTCCCTACCTGTTTCCTTTTGGCATTTTTTTTGTACAGCTCTATTGCTATATATTGCTTTATCTCCTTGTTCTTCTTAAGCTTTTATCAGTGGTTCTCTCTCATACGTGTTTCATAACCTCTTCCACATTCCTTCCTTTTTCTTCTGAAATATTTCAACAAATTCTTACATGATTACAAACAAAGTAAGCTTCCATCATGTATCTTGGTTTTGGTGCTTTCCACTGAGAGAGCTCAAAACACTTGTCAAGCATTTATCTTCTCAAGTCTCCCCTGCCATTGAAGGAAATTTAAGCAAAACGCCTGCTGTTTTCATACTGGCCTAAAAGGATTTAAGCACTAAAAGATTCCCATTGGTCTTTATTTGGAGCAGGACACCCAATTTCTAGCTAAAGGCAGCTTGGAAGCCAGTTCTGCATTTTTATCATGACATCATCCCTTCTTCACAGATGGCTAATCATTATTTTTCACAAAGTAAAGCCCACTCTGGAATAAACATTTGAGAGAACATAGCCTAATGCCTTCAGCTGGTACTAAGTGACATTGCTGCACCAAGAGACATCGTAATGATTTACACCTAGCCTTTGATGATCCCATCCCAATACAGTGGCATCTGCAACCCTGACTAGGCTTCAAAAAAAAAATCCCCAGAAAGAATATTTTGGGTTAAAAGTGTGAAGATTTTTAAGAACTGCAGAAAAAAAACCCATGACACAGAGACAAGTCCCTGGTTTGAACTCTGTGCTATATAGCATAAAATTGCATGTAGAGAAACAGATTAAAGAAGCATTCTACAGAACTATATGATGCAGGGCAGCACAATACAGCCAAGCTAAGGAAGGCAGCTAAAACTAATAACAGCTGCTGCCATTCCATCTGTCCATGTTCTGCGTGGTACACAGGTAGGCTGAAACGGTTTGGTTGATAGAGGTAAAAGTGGCTAGGCAGCCACCCAGCAACACTGTGCTAAATCAAGAGTTAAAAATAATCCAGACTATGTAAATGAAGACCAGGAGCATCCATCAGAGATGTGGTGCAGCTTGACATGTATGCCTCCACTATACTGAGTTGCATGAGATTTCTGGTGGTGGGTTGTTACAGAGATGTCAACGTTTCACAGACATGACACTGAACATAGAACTTTGGTCTGACGTATGGTAGCTGTTTTCATGGCTCTTGGGGACACTCATTTTCCCTTTGATGAGGAACAACATGACAGCAGCAGACAGTCGCTATATATGTAGCTAGTAAACTCCAGGCTGAATCCCTAGTAAATTACAAGCTGTACCACATGACTCTATGCTAAATATGCTGTCAAGAAAGAGCAAGGTGCTCGGTTTCAAGACTGAAATCCTAAATCTTTTCTCAGCTGATCCTTACTTCAGTGTTATCAAAGCTCTCCCAAAGCTTTATGCTCTGTTACAGACTCCTTCATAGCCCTGTTACTCTGGCTGGGAGAAAGTGCCCTTTGTGAGTATACATTCCCAGTGGATCCTGATTCTTGAGTTCAAGTGTGCATAACAAAAGGTAGGCTTTCTTGAAAATAAGCAATTGGAATGCAGTGTAAATCACTGACAGTTGACGTATCTGTCTTTGTTTACACACACAATTCATTCAGTGGAAACTTCAAGGACCCACCTTCTCCATAATAATTCTGTACTACAGCAACTTTCCATTTTGTCCAAAGGTAATTGCCAGTATTCTTCCAGTGAGCTGACCATTATTGTCCTCCATAGGCCTCCAGTTTTCAGCAACAATGACATCGTTTGTGTCTCCAAAACCAGCGGAGAAACCTGAAAAAACATGGAAAATTGGTTATTAGTTTAGATTATTGTAACATGTAAGTCATTACAACAACCTGGCATCTCTCCTGAATTACAAGAGACATCAGTAATTACTCTTACATTTCAAGTGCTTGGTGAACATAACAACATATGTTTATACTTTACATGCTTATTTTACCAAAATGAGATGCTCGAGCTCATTAAATAAATTCCAGAATTTTCTATCACGCCAGGAAAAGACTTAAGTGTCAAAAAGCAAACATAACTGGCCATAAGGCCAACTTCTGTTATAACTTCTGTTTTTTTACCATATTCTATTCAACTTCATTTTCAGATATATTGTAGAAAATGAGTGTCAAGGCTGGTTTGTGCTTTGCATGGAATAATCAGCCACAGACTTTCTCAAAAGCTGTGAATATAAAGTAAGAAATCATTTGGCCAAGAGTCAAACACTCAACAGGTCTATCTCCTCAGAGAGCAAGATGCTTTACACAAGACATGCTTTGGCACAGATTCCAGTTACAGCCAACAAAAATTATTTTTCAAATTTGCATAATCCTGACTTCATAATAGAGTTAATGTATGTTCCCTTTCAAGGGCCAGCAGAATGCGAGGCCATACACCACCACTGCCCCACCTCCTCTGAATTCTCTCACAAAGCAAAGCTTGCTCCTACTCCACCTTTCCGCGTACCAACAGACATTACAGTGGTCTGTATTACAAGCTTGGTTTCACTGAATTTACACATGTGCTAATAATGCTTGCTAAGGGTGACCACCTTGCTAACAGACCATTGTTCATGCAGAAGAACCACAAACAATAGCTTTACCTCAAAAAGCTTTCTGGTGTCGTTAAGGCAGGCGGGTAAACATGTACATTAATAAGCAAATACAGTGCTGTCATCTAAGATTTCAAATGCTAGGAAAAGCACTAGAGGTGAGGAAGTGTCCTCAGAAACTATTTATCTGCTTAAATGATAATTTCCTTTCAATGGTATAATACCCTGGGTTAAGAGTTTGCTTAAATGCTTAGGGATTATATCTTCTTCAGCATTTTGATTGCAAACACCGTGCACCCACAACCTGTATCTTCTTGATGACCTTGGCATGTGCAAATGGCAGTGGTTAGATACAGTACAGGTACGAAAGTTAGAAGATGCTTAAGCATACCATATTGCAGGCCAGCTAAGAAAAGAATTATTCAGCACCACAAAGGCCAAACCTTTCTGAGACTTCAGTTTGTCCAGGTGATGTTGCTCCACAGAGAATGGTAGCAGACAAGGAATACAGACAAAAAAATTGAACATGTTTTCTACACAAAAGACATCTGTGGCTCTGGCACCTGAATATGTATCAACTAGACACCTCTAAAGCTATGGCAAATGAGCTCCTGTATGCCCAGCTGCAAGTTAAAGCATTTGAAGCTACGACAGACCTAGGAGTCGCATCAGCTACTGCCTGTGGACAAGCCACTGAAAACCACCTTCCAAGTGAGCTCTGAGGAAGAAAGCTGCAGAAACCTATCAGCTTGGTCAAGTAACAATGACAGAGGAGAGGACATAGTCTCAGTGCAGAAAACAATGCAAAAACTCCTAGGGAGTTGGTGTCTGATTCAGCATGGAAAAACCAAAGTTTCTTGTTGCAGACAAACAAATCCCTTTAGCAAGGTGTTTAAATGCACATTTGGGATGGATTACATCTTGTTTTGTATTGACTACTCTTACTGTATAGGTTGATTCATACCAAAGGCCTCTATTCTGGCACTGACTTTGGTATAAGTTTTCTGTCACCATAAACCTAATTACTGCATGGTCCCAAAATTTGTCTTCAACAGTTGGCCATGTGTCCTCCCCAACTCCTTCTATAGCTTCTACATCTGCGAGCTTTTCTTTTCTCACATTACAGTCTCACATCTTCTGCAATAGCTCTTGCAATAACACATCCAAATCTCACTTACCACTTAGAATAAAGCTCCAGAATTTTGGGTTCCTGATACCCACTTTGGTCTCAGGCTGATGGTAGAGGCTGTGTGTGTCTGTGTAAGTAAATAAATCAAAGAAGGCAAATCGAGGTTATACTACAAGTTTGTACAAACTCATATTGCAACTTCTACTCCTCACACCCCTGGATTTCCTAAGGCCAAATTTCTTTCTGATGCAATTTCTCTACAGCTGACAAAAAATCCCACTGGACATCTGCCTTCTTTCCACTTTTGTGAGTGGGCTTTTGGGGAAGTAAAGGGGAGCAATTAGACTGTGAGTTAATTTGTTTCACATCAGTAGAGGCAGAAGGGAAGAAGTTCTCTTGCAGGAGTACACCAAATAACCCATATGGCTACAATGCAGTGTATTCTTTGCAAATTATTAAACTTCACACTTCATAGAAGCTTTGCACTATTAGAAGATAGAAGGTAGGTACATAGTTTTGGTGTATTTATACAGACAGGCACAAAACCACACAGAGATCATAAGAAACTTTTCCCAGCTCAAATAACAGTTGACAAAAGGACAGTAAAGAGAACACATAAATAGAGACTTCCCAAAACCAGCTGTAATTTGGTTTGGGCATTGGGCTCCAGCCCACCATTAATCCCACACAAAAGCAGCAATAACAGGAAAGATGGGAAAGCTCCTGTCAGGTTTTTAATCCTCATAATTTTCTAATAAGGAGTAAAATTTATGCTTAAGGAAATATTTTGGGGTTTGAGGGTTTTTTTTATTGGAAGTGCTAAGTTTATAAGCATTGGTTTTAGGTGAGAAAGGTGATCTCTTCATTTATTCTTGGTCATTTTCCACTTAATACTCAAAATTACAACCACATGTTCTGAATGTTTAGCATATGACAGATGTTTCTACTTTAGCTGAATCCAACTAAGTCTTATCTAGCAAGGAGTAAAAAATTACTGGTTTTTTTTTCACCTCCTTGCTATCTCCAGCTTCTCTTAATTTCTCGTTGTTGAACAAGAGGAATGCAGGAACTCCCCTAAATCATTAGGCTCACCACATTCGTAGTGGTTCTGATGAGTTCTGTTAATCTTTGCTAGTTTTATTTTTACATGCTTTTGCACTTAGAAGCAAAAATGCCAAAATATTCTGAGAAATGTTCTAGTTGTGATAGTTCACTTTTCACCTACACCATGAAGAGGTAGATACCTCCCTGGAAAACCTGTTTTTATGACCAGGCCAGTTAATTTCACATCTAAAAGATTCACCTGTAGCTGAGATGCACCCAATACCACTGGAGACTAATAAGGCAGCAGCATATGAAAGAACTTTCTTGGCAAAGATTGTCTGTTTTGCAACTAGATTCTCAGGTGTAACAAGTCCCCAGATGCACCCTTCTGGTAGACCAGGACTTTTCATTGCTACAGTATTCAGATGCAGCTATCTGCATTTTCCCAGACTGCAGAAGTATCTGGGTTTGGTGCCTAGGGCGAGTCATCCAGAAGGAGGGACTCCAGCTCTAAGGTTCCAGTGTAGTGCCAAGCTTTCCCAGACACCACTGGGCATCAAAACCAGAGCGCCAACACAGTCCTGAAAGTTAGTGGAGTGCAGTAACAGAGACATACACAGGATGGAGGGTCTAAGAGTGCATCATAGTGAATTAACTTTATCCAAAAGAATATCACTTCTCATCAAAGAATACAATGGTTCTGGATAGCACTTAACTTGGCCATTTTTTGTTTTACAAAGACTAGAACATTTGTACAACTACCTCCAAAAGTGTTTGATTTTGGGAATCCCTTAGCACTTTGTATTATCCTCAGCAACAGCCACAGATCCTGTGAGGAGGAGGCAACTACTTATGTGCTCCTGGTAACATTATCAGAGAAACAATGAGAGAAACAAAGTCAAATATTCTGTAGCCCATTTCTCACAACAATCCTGTGGGAGATGTAGAGTTAGAGTCACACGCAAATACCCGATTTGAACTCAGGGCTCCAATATCTCAAAAGCTGGGAGAGACAACAGCATCACCCCCAGCACCTCTTTATTCATCCAGGCTACATGACTTAATTTTATGTTTAGGACTGGTCCATCCTTTGTTTTTTAATCTTTCTTTATAGACCAGGGATAATGAGTGAGTTGGGCTGATATTTATGGAAACCTCAGTCATATTTCCTGTTGAGTTAAATATTTGCTGAAAAATAAAATCCCTCCAACTAATGAAACAAGAGGAAATGGACTAGAGGCAATTAAAAGAAATAAAAATGGGGGAGTAGGGAACAAGCTTAGAAAAGAGTATGGAAACTTTCATCATTCAATAAATTACTAATCTGCATAATTAAAAAGTAATGAACATTCAAGTGCACAGATATAAAAGTCTTGTATGTTTTTATTAGTTAGTCCACAGACAAAGTAAAACATGATAATGCAGATACTGTTGAGGAATTTCAGCAGGGAATCAGCAGGAGTTTATAGCTTACTAAAAAAAAAAAACCAAACAAACAAAAAACAAAAACCAAAAAATAAAAACCCCAGAAAGAAAAGCTTTCAAATTCTTCACACCAAATGTACAATGTTTCTTCTCAAGGAAACTAAAGACACTCTGAA
Source organism: Nestor notabilis (assembly GCF_000696875.1). NCBI lineage: Eukaryota > Metazoa > Chordata > Aves > Psittaciformes > Psittacidae > Nestor > Nestor notabilis. The sequence continues at coordinate 152,520 of NW_009913322.1, forward strand.
AGGGTTGGTGTTAAAACCGATCAATACTACTGGGAATCGCCCCTTGACAACATACCCCTTTTCTGCTTCCAGATTCCCCTTCTGGAAAGTTCAAAGCATAGAGAAGTGTTCTTGTGCCTCAGCTCCACAGACTGGCCAGTGGGCAAAGCCAACATGAGAGCGAGGTCCAGCGCACAGTGGAGCCAGGCAGGCTCACCAGTGTGGGCTCTACACAAGCACTGCTGAATCCAGCACCAAAAGAGGAGGTTCAGGTGACAGCAGCACTATGTTCATCACTTCTGAGACAAAAATCCTGATAATGGATGCCGTGCATGCTGCTGGCATGGTGGCAAACTCTGTGGACGGAGCCCAGGTGACAGAGGTCTAGCGATGGCATGAGGGAAGACTGCTTGGGCCAAAAGGCTGTAGACTACACTATGTGCTGTACACAAGGGGCCACTGGGAACAAGTGGGATTGTCATGCACCGCAGGTACCTCATTCACCTCAAGACAGGCTTCCCTCTGCCAAGTGCATGAGCAAAGCCAGCACCAGGTTTGGGGGGAAAAAAGTACAATACAATACAATAAAATAGAGCTATCTTGTGACAAAAAACTGCCAGAGCCCTCACTCATTGGGAAATCCGTATTAAAGCCATATATGCCAGAGGACTATAAACCTTGGGCATCATCTTTGCAATCCAGGTTTGAAGTTTTGATTTATCCTGCCTGCAGCTTTAGTTATCTCTTCCTTTAAATATCTAAATTTGCTTTACAGAGAGGAGGACACCTGCAGGTGAAAAGCACAGGGCAGGTGTTACCATTCCCAGTAAGTAGGAGTTAAGCTGAAAATTTAATCGATCATTCTAAATAATCCTCCCACTTTTCTCATTTAATGCATACCTTTCCCAGTGACTTTAGCTGTAGGGTAGTATTTGCATGTGAAGTGTGCAATTATGAGCTTGGTAGAGACAACTGAAGCCATCTACCAACTTTGTGAGAATTACTTGAAAATGTAGCTCTCACAAATATATGATTATTAGCATAAGGTACATCCAGATTGTCCAACACCATTATAGAATTATTTCCGTCATTGAATATTATCCCTTTTTAAGAGTCTGTTGAAGTGCAAAGAATTTGCGCAATTGATAATATTGTTATTCCACTGGTCCTCATTTTGCTGGGAGTTTGTCTCTAAGGCAGAAATGATGCATATTCAGAAACATAATGGAACTTTTAAAACATACTGACATGTTTTTTCATGCAAAAAAATCCTTCTTTTTCACTCTAATATTAGTCTGCATTAAATGGTAATTCCTAAAACTTCATCCGTGTATCATTTAAGTTATTAAGAGGTTTGCACAACAGATCTCCCAGGGGAATACCTTGCGGAGAACACCTCCTCTGTGCTCCAGAGCCAGGCAGACACTTGTTTTTGTGCCAGTTCATGTGTGACTTTTCCAGAATCTATGAATGTTCAACATCAAATGAAATTGCAGACTAAGTTTGTGAGCTGAAAAACTATGTTCCTACTTGAGGACACTTTTTCAGCCATAGATGCCTCAGACATGATTGTAAATCCCTACTTACAAAAGCAGTGCTAATGAAACAGACCATTTCATTGGAACAACTATAGGGAATTAGGACTTAAAATCTCTTTAATTTAAAATGTATTGTTATGTTCAGGACAACTGTTAATACTGGACCACATGCTCCCCTGGTGAAACTACTAAAATCAGTAAGATCTATTCTTACTGCTAACATTTAAAAGTCCAGTTAACCACCTTTAATGAAAGTGAGTTGAACACACTCCTTCTTTACCTAAATATGGCCATCAACTTTTGAAGTCTGTTTCCTTAGGAAATATTTGTGATCAGAGCAAACTAATTTCTCACAATACATTTGTATCAACATTTTATGAGAGATGCATAAAAAAAATGTTGTTCTTACCCAAGTAAATAAATAAATAATAAAAAAAGCATGTAATACACAAAATCTAAGGCTTTCAATAAGCCACCAGCTTCCAATGTCAACTTGCAGTTAGAGCAGTTATGACGAACCAGTTTCTCTGGTACACTAGAGATCAGTGAGCACAGTGGCTGCTATTCCAGTGCCAGAAAGCAGTCACCATTCAAAATACATACAAGTAGGGAAGAAGAATTTAGTTTCACTAAACTATTTTCCAATAATGTTTGTGTCTGTAGAAGAAGCTGAAATAGCAGAGAGTTTGATAGCTTATGGGCATCAAATAAAGCACACCACACAAATTGAACAAATGCAATAAGCAGTCCTCAAAAAACCCTTTAAGAGTGTTCAAGCAACGAAAGGCTGCCTGCAGAAAGTTACTCTTAAGGTCTGATATTTGCCCTATGCTCAGTGTATATCAACTTGTGAATTGGAAATGGAGTGCTTTATCCGGTACTAAGCGAGGTTCAACTCAGAGTAATGGGCATGTTCAGGAACCACAGTTTGACATTTGTCCTAAAGGCACACGCAAATTGGTGTCCAAAACACAAATAAATTGGGTCTTCTATCTTCGAAGCTGCTGCACAGTCTACCACATTGATATTTACTCCTTGATGCCCATAATCAAACAATCAATCACAGGATTCTCATCTCCTCATCTAAAGCACAGATTTTCCAGCTACTTTTTAAGCTGCTTCTTATGCTGGCAACTACCTCTTTGCACATTTTAAATACAGGGCAGTACCACGGACCTCTGAAGAAAAAATTGCTAAAAGTACTTGTTATGTACAGCAGAGCTTTGCCGTGAGGGGTGCAGATCTCAAATGTGCTTCCAGGAAGGAAAGTTCTTCCACCTCCACACTAAATAAAGAAGAACTTTTCAGTCTGTAACCAGTTTAGCATTCTGAGACTGAAAATGTTAGTTCTATGTGCTCTTGCTGCAGTGCTGGCTAAAACTGATACATGAACTTACACACTGAGTATCACGACTGGCTTAACAGTGGGGCTGCACATACAAAGACAAAAGTTATTATGAAAGAGTGGTTCTCCCTAAAAGAGTATTCCTAAGATGATGCAGTGCTAAATTAGCTTGTTACCTGAAAGGTTATGCATGCTGTGATTTTAGCTCTTAATTGTAAAAGACTCTCTCCTGTGGGCTTGAAATGTCAACTCTTTCTAGCAGGTATCAAAATATTATTTCTGCCACATACTCTTATTATGAATAACTCTTGAGAAAAGTTTAAAATTAACAAGTTACTACACACTTCAATTAAAACTGCCTTCAGAGAGACACTTTCTCATAGGCACATGTATGACTTCAACCTTTAGAAGATATTTCTGCTATTTGTCCAAATCCCTAAAGGCATCTTCATGACAAATCAGGACGAGCAGTGACATTTCTCAGTGGTTTTATTCAATTACAAGGAATGAAGCTTTCCACAAACATGGGCTTTATTTAATACTGGCTGTATCAATTGCTAAATTCCTCATGGAAACCTTTAACCCAGTAAGAGCCCAAACTGCACATAAATTACTGAACAGTTTTATTCATCCAGGCACAACCCAGTTTCCTTTATTTTCTTGGCAACTGAGCAATTCTAGGAAACTGCAGTGTGGAAAATTCAGAATCATGGAATGGTTTGAGTTGGAAGGAGCCTTAAAGATCATCCAGTTCCAACCCCTGCCCCGGGCAGGGACATCTTCCACTAGAGCAGGTTGCTCCAAGCCCATGTGTCCAACCTGGCCTTGAACACTGCTGGGGATGGGGCAGCCACAGCTTCTCTGGGCACCCTGTGCCAGCGCCTCAGCACCCTCATAGTAAAGAATTTCTTCCTAATGTCTAATCTAAATCTGCCCTCTGTCAGTTTAAAGCTCTTGTTCTATCCCTATATGCCCTTGTAAAAAAGCCCCTCTCCAGCTTTCTTGTTGGCCCCTTTAGGCACTGGAAGCAGCCCTAAGGGCTCCCTGGAGCCTTCTCTTCTCCAGGCTGAACAAGCCCAGCTCTCTCAGCCTGTCTCCATAACAATGGTGCTCCAGCCCTTGGAGCATCTTGTGGTCTCCTCTGGACTCTATCTAATAGGTTTAAGTCCTTCTTATGTTGGGGACCCCAGAGCTAAATGCAGTACTCCAGGGTGGATCTCACAAGAGCAAAGCAGGAGCGGGAAGAATCACCTCCCTCAACCTGCTGGTCACACTTCTTGCGATGCAGCCCAGGATACAGTTGGCTTTCTGTGCTGCAAGCACACACCGTGGGGTCATGTTGAGCTTCTTGTCAACCACCACTCCCAAGACCACCTTCTCAGGATTGCTCTCAATCCAGTTCCTGCCCAGCCCGTAGTTGTGCTTGGCATTGCCCCTACTGATGTTTTTTCTGTACAAATAGACCCCCCTGCAAAAAGTAATTAAGCTAAAATTAGCCTTGAGAGCACACAAAGAATCACAGTGGAGCTTTGTGAGTTAGAAGGAAATCACAGCATCTGATGACCTTTTGAAAATGAAATTAAACAAAAATTAAAATTGAGGTAACCTCTATCAAACTTTGTGAAAGATCTTTTAAATCAGGGAATATTTCTGATGATCACGTTAAAGAGACATTGATTCTAAAGTCAATGTTTGTATCACCTCCAGGCTTTAGCTTTTATCACAACCTTTATTTTAAGCTCAGTGTTGTGATGTGATTGTTCAGTTGCAGTGCAATGTAATTAAGGCAGGAATACTTTCCAAATATTCATCCAGTGCTATCAATTATAGACAAAGTTAGGCAGGACAACCAGCAGCAAGGGCTCTAAACAGCAATAGATCAGACTAGACAAACCACGCTTCTGGGTTGGAAGGCACAAATTGCCCCCTCAGCCCAAACTTTTCCTCAGTGCCAGCAGAGACACAGCTTCTTCTCCTGTCTGTAAGATGGAAAGGGAGCACAGTGAGGTATACAACCACTCCACTGACACAACAGGTCCAAGGCAGAAAACAGACAGCTGAAAGCACCATCACTGCAATCACCTGAGCTTGGTGGAAACATCTGGCGATCATTTTCTATACAGATGTGGAGACAGCTGTTCTCCCGAGTCCTTTCCCTGAGCCAGAAAACATAAGAAAGAATAGTTTCCACTCTCCCTTCTTCTATTTCTGCATTTGCTGTGTTGTTAGGGAGAATCATATCTCGTAAAGAGCAATTAACTGGCCTTGAGTCACACAAGCATCACTTCCTACTTGCTGTTCTCTAGAGGAGAAGGCTGTGTGAATGGAAGAGAATAGACAGGTTGTCAAGGTAAACATTCAGCACCTACTCCAAGCTGCAGCAACATCTGCCAGAGAAACTGGAGCCAGCAGCTGAGGTGTAGAGCTGTGAGTTACACTTGCTGTGTCATTCTTCAGATTTCCTTGGCTAATTGAGAAATTAACCAGACTGGATGTTGATGGGATATAAATTAGTCATGTTAATAGAGAGCTCCTCTTCCTGATGTTTTACTTGCAGAATACCATTCTGTTTTGTGTTGCTTTCCCTGCCATGCAAGTGAAAACATCTGTGTTAGAAAGCTTGCTCATAATAAATATTTTCAAAACAAGTTATCAGGATGAGTAGCATCGATCTTTGAATTTAATGAAATAGAACTTCTCAGCCTAAATCGAGATGGATGGTCAAATGCTGCCTATTACATCTTATAATGACACTAATCTTGCCTGATCAACTTTTGCTATTAGCATCAATGAGAACTAGGTTTGGTTTATTGCTGGTCTTTGTGGGCAGAAATAGCTACATGGCAGCCTATGGGAAGAAAAGATGCATATCCTGAATTTTTCCCCATAACAATATAGCCTGCTCATGGCCAACAAGCCCAGGAATTTATGGACTCTGACAACCTGGAGGGTCCTTCTTGTGTCCAGGACGTACAGAGTCACTCAGGCATGCAGTTTGCCCATCACTCTGAAATCCTACCCATCCACACAGCCACCTGGATGCTAACAGTACTCTCTGCCACAGTCTGCACAATCTCAGGGGCTTAATTCCACAAGCAATGCTAGAGCAGTATTTAATATGCTGTTTGTCCACAGGCATCTCGAGGCCTATCTGCTGCTTTTGGTGTACCAAGAAGTAGATGTGTAGAAATGCTCAAATACAGGTACCGGTTCTCTGCAGGGGCTGAATTGAATTACCTTTTTGCCACCTTCTGGACGATGATAGTGGTACAGCTGAAGAGGTGTTGGCATCTTCTTTCCCCACTCCCCCCTTTTATCTTATGGGGTTTTTTGGGGGTGCTAAAACTGCTCTGTCATTGTCCAGTGAGAACTGAAACTGTGGCTGCACATTTTCCTGTACTAGAGTGTGGGTGTACTAAGTGTTCAGCTGTCAGACTGGATACTGTAAGAGGTTGAGGAAGACTGTAAGTAAATATAACACTCATTGCCAGTTAAAGGTTTCTCTCCCTTTCTCATCAGAATTTTCTCCTCTGATCATTGAAGGGAACCAAGATTGACAAATACTTCATGACTTCTCAGCCTCGTGCACCACAGAGGGGAGCAATAAAAATAGAAGGCACCTCAAAATTCAGTAGCATATGTCGAGATCTTTATTTACTTTAAACATCTCCATAAATGGGTCACAAATAAAGTAGAGGGAAAGAAGAATAGGTTAAATCAACTATCTATCATGTTAGAATCGAAAGGTGACTCTTAACACTCTTAACAATTGGGATATTTTCAACACACTATTGCTCCAGAGGACACCACAGCTGCAGATGTGTTCTGCATGAGCAGATAAGCTCATACCAAAACAATGAGAAGTAAATCCTACAAAGCACTGCACATTGCAGTGTTCAGGCAATTTCCCCCAAGTCTTCAGCTACACTCCTGTTTCATCCTCTCTTGGCTATTCACAGAGCACCAAGAGAGAAGGAAAGAAGAGGGGCAACAGAAAATGTACGGAGCAGCTAGCCTGACTCTCTCACTCTGTCTCACATTCCCGCTGCTTCCACTCTATCATTCTTTCTTTCTTGTCCTCTGTGTGTTTGTGTGTGTGCATGTTAAAAGACCCCTCCTGTGCATTTCCAGCTAAAGGAAACAGAACTTTTACGTAACCATGCTTTATGATGACTGTCCCATTCACTGATAATCACAGTGGAAAATGACTCTTTTCTATTCCTAACCTCTTCTTTTTATAATTTGAAGCCTTTCTCTAAATCTGAAAGTACTGCTGATTTAAATAATCTCTTTGGTGCAAATGGAACTATCTCAATGTAGTTAACTCCTGAAGACTGGAGAACATTTTCTAATCATTTAATACTTAGGTTAACAAATTCTATGATTTCCCTCTTCTTTGACAGTGCATCAAATAGAAAGAAAATATTAAAACCAGATGAACCGCCTCTAACGTACTCTCTAGATTATAATCACCCTTAAGCTGTTGGAGAAAGAGCTAGAAACAGATAGTGTAAGGTACCACATTTCACAGGTATCTCTAGGATTAGAGCCAGGTTTTCCACACCTTAGTTCTCCAGAAGCTGAGGACATAAAATAAGAGTAATCTGATTTAAAGAAAGTAATATCACAAAGTTTCAAGCCACTGTCAGAATCCTGAAGATGATTTTGCTCCAGGATACAGAAACAACTTCTTCTACAATTGGGAGATAACGCTACATTAAAGTGGCCAAAATGACATTTGAGGGACCTACACCAGCTCCAGCTCAGCCTAAAGCAAGTTCTTTAATACTTATTCGTAATTAAAGACTTCTGTCTGTCACTGTTTATTCTGCAGCATGAATGCCTTGCAATCTCCACTGTGGTCATCTTCAAAACGTTTCTACAAGGCAGTCCAGAGGAACACAGCATATAGTGGAGTAAGTAACTGAGCTTAAGGTCTCTGAAATCCTGGATAGCTGCCTCATCCTTAGATCATCTGTTCCCTGAAGTTACTATACATCCAGCAAGCCACCAGCCTGTATGATGTTCCTGAGAAACACATGCCCTCTGCATGTACTTGCAAGTGGGAATCATCACAGAAAGTTTCATGGTTTCACATTAAAACATCTCAATCCTCACCAGGGGAAAGAACTGCAGAAAGTGAGGTTGAGGAACGTGGTGTTGGGTGAGGCCCATTCAGTCCACAGCACAGCGCTGAGGCCAACTATGGAATGCCTATCGGCGGATACTGTGGGCTAAAAGAAAGTTAAACTGAACCTCAATTTCTTTTCAGAGAAGGAAGTTTATGAGCCAAGAAATGACATATCTCTGCTTGCTTTGTTGCTGAACATTTTCTTCTGCCTGCTTCCCCAATCAAAGCATAGCTTCTCTCTCACCTTAAAAGAAACAGCTTCTTAAAAACTCACCTCATCAATATACATAGAAAAAGAATCTTATTCTGCCACAGAGCAGTGGAATTCTGTTTTTCATTTTCTTTACACTACCTCCCTTTTGTCTGCCTGCAGAGATCCTCCAATCTGACCTTGTCCTCAGCTCCTGCTCCCAGCCGCACATCCAGTACTGCAAACATTAACTACTCTCATCTGATGCACAGCTTTGTTTTATTTCATATTTTCCAGACCTTAAATACAACACTGATACATGATCACTCAGCTTTTCATATTTGCTGCAGTTTTCACTGTGGTGGAAGACTTAAAGCAGGAAAAAAACACAGCCCAATGATACACTGAAGAAAAGAAGTGACATCCGGGATTTTGATACAGTTTTCACATTTTATGATCCAATACCGCTGAAACACTGACCCTAAGAAAGGGGAACCATTACTATACAGCCAGGAAATGTGAATTGCTCTTCAACAGCAGCACCTCTACCCTCAATATCCTCTTCTGCTTGATGTCTGTGCTGCAGGAGGTGAATACACTGTACGGAAAAGTAGAAACCAAGCGCAACATTTCAATCATTTTTTGTTGGTGTAATTTGAACAGTATCGTTGAGGTCTGTTGCTGTACTTGGTGGGTCTAATAATGGGGCAGACTGAATGGTGAGGGCTCCAGCTGATATCTCCATTAAAATGATTCATGTTATCATGGGATTAAGTGACAATAACAGGGCTGCAAATGCCATAGTACTTGTCAGAACCATCTCTTGAGGCACCCTCTGTCAGTGGTGCCAGTGACACATTCAGGACTTGTTCTGTGATACTCCAAGTGTTTAAGAACTAGAAAATGACACTCAGGATAAATGGACATCCCATGGGATCATTAAAAGGATATCAGACTTTTACTTTTCATTTTGAGTTGACATCCAGGATAGGACAATGACAACCACAAGCCATTTCTATCTGGCCTTGTGGGAACAGATGGGTAGTGTGGATGAGTTATCCGAAGTATGAGAAGCCACAACAGAAAAAAAGGACTTTAAATGGAAGTTCAGTAGAATTCAAATCCTAAAGAAGTGAGCTCATGCTCCAGACTTTCAGCTATGAAAGCTTTTGTCATGAGCTGTACGCTGCCAACAGTAGAGGATCCTTAGAGAGACTGGGGGCTACAACCGAAGGAGTATCATTCACCAAATAAGATCAAACGTCTTGGTCCTGTCTTACTCCTTAAAACTTTGCACACGATGTCCTAGTTAAGTTCTAGGAAGTTCTGCTCCCTAACAATGCACAGGTTCCTCTATAGACTTATACAACCTATGGTGCAGATATGTAGGGTCTCAGTTGGCATCCGTTAGGTGACAAATTCGTAAAAATAAAAAGACAGCAAAAGAAGCCTTCAAAGACATCTTTTGCATTTCCACAAGCATGTTAATACCATCTGAATCCTTCCCTTGATGAACTGTAACATGAATCTAAATAACTTCCAAGGAACATAAATGAAAGTGAGAAAGAAGCCCAGAGGTACTGAGTTTTGTCCCTTTCCTTATGCCCGTATGCCTTGCAAGCAGATCACATGCTACCTGTACTCCAGTAGTTGAGCTGCTTTCCTTTGTTGAATCTATGGATTATTTTGAGTAATTCTTAAAATCAGGTATACGTAGCACCATGGATTTACACAGTGGGTTAGAAATGCAGACACATTTCCTACCTTGAATAGGATTACAGACTAAACACTTCGAGCAAACACAACATAAATCCAAAGTAAAGCCATAAAAAGTACTCACCAAGAGATCAAGACAAAATTATTCAGGGGAGAGGTCATTTTTAAGTTCAAAATCAATAGAGAAGAGCAGACAGGTCAGCAGAAAGAGTG
>NW_009913322.1:162662-207637 GCF_000696875.1 Nestor notabilis
AGGAGCAGAGGAACCTGTGGTGGGAGCTGAAACTAATGGAAGACCGTGCAAAACAGAAGTAGGCATGGAAGAATACAGGTGGGATAAGATGTCAAGGGGATGACTATTGCAGAAACTATGCGAAAAAGAGAAAAGTGAAGCAAAGGTGGGTATAAGAAATATGCAAGCTCACACTTCTCTCTAGCCAAACACCAGTGTACTTGCAAGCAATATGGAATCATACAAATATGCACAGCAAAACCGTATCAGGGAAATCCACTCTTGCAGAGTCAGAACTCTTGGTCATGCACTCTTGTATGTGCCTCACCAAAAATAAAAGGGAGTGTAGTTTTTTGAATGTCAAGATAACTCTGAATCATACACAGAATAACAGGGGCACAACATAAGATCACACACAAGACACCCACATGAATCAAGCAATCAAAACAACCTGGAAAGGAAAGAAACAGTAAATTCATCTCTTGTGAATAAGGCTACTTGATCTCTTTCTCTGTGACCTGGAGGAGAATCTACTATTACATGTCCCTAATATGAGCTGCTGGTGGCAAGGTCAAGCATCAATAATTCAGGCAGTTTGCCCACAAGAAGAAAATGAAAATCATTGTGTGACAGCTTTCTTCTGCTGGCATCTCTCTGGCGAGGTACTTGGTAACATGGGCTTGCCCATATACCATGTATCTGGCCTAGGGAAGTTAGTCCTTCTATCATTCAAATACTCCACGCAAAGACATACACTTACATGCATAGTTATACATCCTATGCAGAATTTATATGTATAGGACTCTCCATAATATGTCTACACATTTAATCCCCTTCACAGGGTCTCTCTCTGAATACGGTTAGTTATACCAGTGATGCCCTGAGGCACTTGCAGAGCTTCCCTCCCAAAACAGGAAAGCTTCCTTGTTCAGTCGGTTTTAACAACTTGATATTGGGTATCAGGGTACCTGTCAAGGTAAGCTGGCCCCAGTTAGATCTACTGGGAATGTATCAGTCAGACAGCAACAGGAGGTGGCAAGGTATGAACAAAAGATGTAATAAGAGAAGGCACAACTTCTTCCAGGATTTTTTCTTTTACATTAGGGGCTCCTAAAGTCCAAGAGACCATGAAGCAAACAGCTAAATCAAGGGACTGCAGAGGAAGCAGGGTGACAAGTAGATGTTGGAGTAGCTGCAGTGAGGTTGTTTGGGAGGGTTATTTGTTTTTTAAAGTAGAAAAACAACTGCAGGGTATTCCATCACTCTTCCTCAATCACCTTGCATTAACATCCCTCTGATTTTAGCTTCCCTGAAGTCACTAGGGAAACTGTTGCTACAGATTGACTAAGTACAGCAATAGTAATTCTGAGGAACTTAGGAACACAGTACTGGGGAGAGAGGCAGAAAGGGAGATAATGTCATTTTGGGTCCAGATCTCCTTGATCCAGAAGAACAAGTTGAACCTCTCTCTCTCTTTCTCATATTCTGGGAAAATACCTGAACTATTCAGATAACAGATATGAAATAATTTGTTATCAGGCAATTCCACAACATACCAACTATTAAAAACAATTTACTTCAGTCCAGTGTAGGATCTGAAAACTGTTAATCAACAGGCTAGTTTCTGTACACCCCTTCTTAGAAACTACAGGATTGTATAGGTTTATCAATGAAGCAGTACAGATAACCCACCGCCACTGTACAAACGATGAGCAGACTACACTGCTTTGGCCTCTTGTGAGCCTTGTAACTCATAGGTTACATAGGCACCACTTAAGAGAAGTCAACCAAATGACCTAAAGTAACATACAAAGATGTTAAGTCTAGTATTTCTTCTGTTAGTGTTGTAACTAAGCATTATCAGGGCAGAGGTTACTCTTCAGTCAGCTTGCATATTCAATGTCTCATTCAATACCCCACTTGTGTTTATTATTTATGGACAGGATCATAGCTAGCTAGGCAGCTAGCGTTGCTCAAATACGTGCTTTAAGAAGCCAAGGAGCACACACCATGGAGTGCTAACTTCTACCTGTTACCCACTGGGAATATCATTTGTAATCATTTTTAAAAACCCCTTACAGATAATCACAGAGCCCAGAAGTTGCTGGGAGAGCTGCTCAGGTCATAGTTACATACATTTGCCAAAAGCTCTACTGTAAGAGCAGAAATGTGATGGCAGCATCCTGCTGCGGCACAATCAAGGACATGATCTGCCTGCATAAAAGTCCCCTCTCACCCCAGGCTCCACTAAGAGCAGTGCAATTCAAAGTGGTGAGAAAGAGCCCATCTTCAGTTATTTCAAGACAAACCACCCACCAAGTTGGTGTTGGTTTTGGTCCTGGCAAGAATACAATGGGAGGGTGAAAAGGAAGAAGCACAAAGGCTCAGGAGTGCACTGGTCTTTGGCATGAGCAGGATTTGGCTTCCACTCTGCTGCCACCTGGAATGAAGAGAAATTGCTTCCACTTCACCTCAGGATTTTCATGAACAAGACACAATTATATATGAAACAGGCTAGAAGAAACAAAGGCAGGACTAATGAGGCTCTAAAGGGATTTTGTTGAAGTGGAGAGCATGAGCTTAGCTGTTTCTGGCAAAGCCAGGGAAACAAAATGTCAGCAGATTCACAACTGTCATTTGCTCTCCCATCCCATGTACCCCCCAGCCCCGATTCTGGGGAGCACAGAGTCAGCAAAGCATATATAGGCACCGTGCTTCATCCACTCAGGCAGCTGGGACCATCCACTTCCACAAGTCCTTCTTTCTCTACCATTTTCTCCACTAAGCAATGATGCCTGCTGGTGAATGGTGCACACTTCCGCAGGAGAAAAGCTCTTGTCTACTTGCTCTCCCAGTGAGAAGGGGAGAGCCTGAACAGTGAGAGCTGTCAGTTCCTATCTTTCTTTGCCACTCAGCTTATTTCCTGATTCCTAAAATGAAGCTGCAGCTGCACTGGATGGATGTACTTAAATGCAAGCCTCCGGAGATGGGGAAGTGCTGACTGGTGAATTGCCTTCTTTCACCTTGTTCTCATGCCATCCTCTACTCTCTCAACTTCCCCCCCTCCTTTTCCCCCTTTCCTAAAGGGAATCAACAACCTGTTTACTTTTAATTTTTTTATAAGTTGTCCCTGGTGAATGCTCCCCCATATGCTTCTCTAAAACAACATCTACTCCAGCTTCCTTGAGCTTAAGGGATTTGGAAGTCTAAGAATTAGGGCCTTGTATGTATGCAGTTAACTATTCCCACCATTCCCACACCAAAGAAACAGGCTCATGTTGCCTGTTCCCCAAAGAAGTTATTCCATGTTCCCTGAAGGAAGCAGTTCTACTGCGACCACAGCCCTAGGAGAAGAGGAAGAAAGAGCAATTTGGTCAAATCTACAATTTTAAAGTGAAACCATATGAAAGTTTGAGGCTTTACACCACCTCTCCTGACACTTTCTTACATGATTAAAATCTACATTTAAACAATCTGTTCTTCCTTCTTCCTTCCCCTCTGCCAGAAGATGTAATTTAAAGATTTTGACTCCTAGCTGTCCAAACAAAATGTTGCACAGCAACAGTCCCTACTGTTATCACTGGATCAAAATAGATCTCGGCCATGAAATCTCAAATTGGAGCTTTTCCCTGTTTTCACATTGTATGGGTGAGAAATTCAGAGTCCACAGGTCAGGCAAAGCTTACCACCACATTTCAGATAGATCCAGAATCAATGTGGTGAAAGTGAGAACCAGTCATTTCTTGGATTTTAATGAGAACAACTCAGTCTGTTACACATACACCTTAGATGACTGAAAGGTCTACAGAGACTTCAGTAAGAAGCAATCTACCATCCTTACCAAGTGATCAGTCCCTCATCCGTGCTAAATACACACTCCAAATAAACACCCTTACACTTTCCCAGCCCTAAAACCAGTTCAGCCTCCAAAAACAAGTGCTGTTCTAGTTCCAGCACAGAGTTATCCTGGCTCAGTGAGGTTACCCTGCTACCAAAAGTGGCAGCCAACAAAGTGGTTCATGTAGCTGATGAACACACATGTGAACAAGCAACAGCCTGGATGCCCTGTGCTGTTTCCTGAGCCTGCAACCAAAGGCCTTGTTGACTGTGCTCCCTCCCCAGGCAGCCGTGTGCTGGACCATCACTGGAGCAGCTTGGTCACAGCATCCTGTCAAAGGCACCATGAAGTCATGTCTGATCAATCTTTTCCCTTGGAGCTGTGGGATGTCAATCTCTTTTCCTTAGAGCACTAAGAGGGATGTTAACTCTGAGTCACGCTTGTAAATTTATGGCATCCTAAGCTCAAAAATGAGAGGTTAATTCATGAAAAATATAGGAAATAAGTGGATGAGAGAAACAAAGATGGGAGTACAACTGGGCCTTGCCATCATGAAGCACTGCTGGGACAGAAGGGGTCTCCCAGCATTCCATGTTGGGAATTGCTTGGCTACAGAAGGCACAACTCCCTGGTACCTCCATGTCCTTCCTTGAGGATTTTGGAGACAGCAGACCCCCTCAGAAACATCCCAGAACTTCCTCTCCTCCCTCCCATAGTTAAAAGCTCTCATTCTGCTTCTACTTAAATCAGCCCCCTACTTCATATATACATGTACACACATGGACAGTCCATGGCTCCTACACAGCTTTGCTCTCTTTTGTGAGCTTAAGTTTAGCACCAACCTATAAAGTGCACCTGAAAATGGGCAAAACAATCTGGTTTTTCTTTTCCTACCTGTCTTTCCAACTGTAAGATCATGGTTTAGTGCAACGTGTCCCTGCCCATAGCAGGGGGAACTAGATGATCTTAAGGTCCTTTCCAACCCAAACCATTCTATGATTCTACAAGGATTTTTAAAATAGCTCAAAAAAACCCTTTTTATTCTCAATAGAAGCCTGAAAACTGGAAAGAAAACCTTCATTTTAGTTTTTCATTAAAAAAATCCAGTGATGAAAAAATATGAAGCCATAATAATTCAGATTTTCTTCAGCTTTGGCTCACTTTATAATGAAACTGAAGATGGCCCTTAGCCATGCATGCCCAACCAGAGTTAACACAAAATGGGATACATTTGCTTCAGGAACCAAGTCTCCATTAAGGCTTTGTTGCATTAACTGAACCCAAGTACTTGGAAAACCAGTCTGAAGTTCATATTACTGCTGGTGACACTGGCAAAACATTGTGCCAACAAGTTAAAATTCAGAGTTTTCTCCTCCAACTCTTGTGCAAGCCAATACTAACTGCAACACCAAATGGGGATCTGACAGAAGCATTATGTAGATGAGCACACAGCTAGTTTCAAGAAAATTACTAGAAAAATATATTTGATTGCTACTGATACTGCTCAAACTTTCCCGAATTTCCAATCACTTCACAAAGAGATTGAAAGGAAATACTGAAGTTTCCAACTCTTATAATAATGGTCAGACTTCTCACAAAACAGACACTCCATATTCATATACCCCACCATCAACACACAAGTACAGTTGACAGCCAGAGGTTAAAGCCTAAGAATCTTAATGAATATACATGAAAGAAAAATGATACATTCAAAATCAAGAAGGAGAAACTGCTCTCAATGCCTTTCAGAGAGCCCCCATTCTAGTTTTGTTAAGAATATGGGAAGTTCAAAGTTAAAAGGGTTGGAAATTAACACTGAATTCAATGCCTAGTAAAAAAAAGGAGTTCTTTGTGCAATCAGAACAAACTCTGGATAAAGCAAAAATTCATAGAAACTGCTATTACAGGGAACTTAGACTGAGAAAGATTTTTAGGGTGTAAACAGAGTTGTCATTCCAAAAGCAACGTCAGTATCAGCAAAGTTCAAAATTCATTTCCTGCCCAGAGGAGGCACAAAATGGCTTCAGAAGTAGGGGAAGCTGGCATTGTACACAGAGCAGGTTTTGTGTTTTAGTTAAGTGGCAGGAATAAAGGTAGATACTGTCAACAGAAGCACAGACCATTTGACTCAGAAGACCTCAGCTCCTGACTGGAGCAGGCCAGCCCGCTCTGCATGCCATGCATTATCAGTAGGAAATTCTGTGAACCTCATTTCCGAGGACTTTCTCTCAGAAAGTCATTAAGCTCTAATTAATGGCTCTGTGAGGTGGAGGGATCCGCTTTGGCATCCATTAGCATGGAGGCTCAAATGTCAGAGCAGCAATGGCATTAGGCAGACTCTGGCGTTTTGCCCAATGCAGGATTAGCATTGACGCATTCAGCATCCTTTGAAACCTTTAGCTCTGTAAGAAAATCTGCAGGTTTTCTCTCTGCCCATGTGATGGATGGTATCTCTAAGTAACCTGTTGGTCCATTACCAGAGACCATCTCTCCACCACCAACTGAGCAGCAAAAAAGACTCAGCAAGGTCCAGTTGCAGAGTCCCTCTTCAAAACAAAGTCAACACTAGCCACAATCTGAATCTGGAGACTGGATATAAGGAAGAAGTTCTTTACAGTGAGGGTGCTGAGGCACTGGAACAGGTTGCCCAAGGAAGTGGTAAATGCTCCATCCCTGGCAGCGTTCAAGGCCAGGTTGGACAGAGCCTTGGGTGACATGGTCTAGTGTGAGGCATCCCTGCCCATTGCAGTGGATTGGAACTGGATGATCTTAAGTTCCTTTCCAACCCTAACTATTCTATGATTCTATGGAAAGAGCAAGACTTATCTCCCACAGTTTGGGAGAATGGCAATGAAGTAGCAGAGGAGAAGGGGCAAAAAATGGCCTGAAGAGCTGGGACTGAAGTGCTGATCTGTCAGCGGTGGGAAGTTAGGAAGCATCTACCTGCAAGCAAGGCAGAGAAGCAGAGGGACCACAACTCGCCTGGTACAGCCAGAGTCAGGAAAGTTGTTTGAAAGGCACTGGCTATAAATCATCAATCTGATGCTCATTTTCACTGAAACCTCCCAGCTTGCCAGACATCACTATTAGGCAGGTTACTAAGCCAGATATCAGCATGCTGGCAGCCTACCCTCTTCCATACCAGTCATGCTCCCTCACTCCCTAGCTGCCTTGGCTCTCTGTCCTTCACACAATCCATCCTTCCTAAATTGCAGTGTCATTATTAAGTCACTGACTTTTAATGAGAAAGCCCATTCAGACTAACCTCGGTAAAAGATACCAAGCTACCAATTCACTTCTGCTCTCTTGAGTAGCAATGCAGTGGTGATATTAAATGTATTTTCCCCTACAACTGGGACACATCACTAAGAGTTGTTCAGAATAACTTTGCAACCTCTGTAACCATGTTTACTTGTGGGTTTACCTGTCCCGTTCTCCCACATATAAAAAGCCACAGGCCTACTGAATGAAGACTACTGAAGAATCCAAGTCCTGGAGAGAGAGGATGGAAAGATGCTGAAGCCTCATACTGCTGAACTGTCAACTAAACTCCAAAGGGAGTTTTATCCTGAAGCAGCAATGAAACAGAAAAGAGCCCCTTTGAAAGTTAGAATACATGATGCTGCATCTCTCTCGCTTCAACCATCTCAAAGTACTTCTCAAATACAATCACAAAGCTACTCTGAAATACCATAGAAATGTGTAGTAACATGTTTCCTACATGGAAACAAGGCATGGGATGAGTGAGAGTTCTTTTCTCCAGATAAAGAATGCAAGTCGGATCTCCAGTGCAAGTTCTAGACAGAGTTACATATAACACATTTTCAACAATGGTTAAAGCAGGAGCAGAATTCCCATCTCCTGACCCGAAAGCTTATCTTCTAAGCCCTCAACTGCCTTCAGTGCTGCAAAAAAAAAAAAATCAAATTACTAGTTTTAAACTCATGCAACACAAACATATGAGGCTTGGGAATTTTAATTCCTTCCAGGTTTCTGATTTAATTTAAGTTCATGGCTGTCATGGGATCTCTGAAAGAAAACTCTTTTCTTTGTGTCTTTGCTTTCTCACCTATAAAATGTACATTATAGTATCTCCCCTGTTCTTCGAAGGACACTATAAGAGAACAGCATCTTTATTCAAATGGGAGGAGTCACTAAGATGCCTAAAGCAACAAGTACAACTATCAACCTCTTCTAAACTAGTTTCTTCCTTGGGGAAGCTGAGCACCCAACTTGTGCATCCGTGACACAGAATTTGACAAATTGAAGGACTCACTGACAGAAGAGAAAAACCATCTCCTTTCCACCATGAGGGAAAAGCATCAGAGTAACTGCATGGACAGTTGAAGTTCAATACAGTCAGTCTGACAGCTTCTCTCAGTCTGTTCTTTCCACATAATACTTCAGAACTGCAGAATCAGCTAAGTGCATTACCAGGTTAACACCAGTCACATATACAGTGGTACAGATCTAGCAAGAAAAAAGGATAAACACCATCAAAAAGAATCCAAGATGAAATTTTCCCCGCTGTTCATACTGTGCCATGACAGAAACCTCTTCCTAGGAAGTGGAGACCCTCACAGTTTATGAGTTTTCTCCCTGCAAACAGGACACTGCTAACAGCCAAAATGATGCATCATCCAGCTTCATCTACTTCAATCATTCCTCTGTCCTCCCTCCATTCACCACCATTGTAGGAGATGCGACTGGACCTGCAGTGAAATTAGACAACTGGCCTTCAGCTATGCACATGCAAATGCCAAGCCGGGCTGGCTGGTCAAGCAAATAGATGCTGGCTGGGAAAAGGGCTGTGAGGAACAGGCAGAAGGATCACTATTATGCTTGGAGCAAGCCAGGCAGACAGAGCAAGGCCTGGTGCCAATGGCCCCTTGCTCAGATGGACACCAGTCAACACAGGGATGTAAAGTTTAACCTGGCAGGAAGTAGAACAGCTTTGCAAACTGTGTTTTGGGTAACTGCTGGTGCAGCAATGGGAGAGAGGCAGCAAAGAAATGAGACATCCAGTGAACTGGGCATTGTTTTAAAAGACCCAGATAGAGTTATAGTCAGAGTGACAGTGATGGGTAAACACAAACCCACACAGCCACCTCTGCCACCTGACACACAGTAACTCTTCCATACCAAAAACCACCAAACTAAGTGAAGATATTAAAATATCTGCATGTGTTCCAAGCTTGAGGAAGACCAGCTAGAAACCCAGACTAAATGGCTTTAGAATTGCTCTTTAAAAAATAGAGGTACACTGGCTCGATGTAAAACAAGAACCAGACTGAAACATCACACAAAATTAAAGCCATGGCTGTGGAAAGGTCCTGCAAAGTTTGTCTTTATGTCGTAAAAGTGTTAACCTCAGGGCCAGAAGCAAAATGGAGCTACTCCTCAGTCCAAGCATTTCTGGAGCTTGTTTTTGTCCTGTATGTTTCTTATTTCCTTTAATTTCTTTCCTTTTTCATGACTCTTCTTCATACCCATGGCTGGAAGCTGCAGCTGAAAGCAAGTGACAAATTTAGCCATGGAAAAGTTTCCATGTTGCTTTGTGAAGCAAAATAGAAGCAGAAAAAGATTAGTATCTAGCTGGATTTTTTGAAGTCTATTTGCTACTAGTTTGAGCAGCCATCAGCTTGTGATACTATGTATGTATCAACATGCAGAGCTGGAAGGCAGGTGAGTAATCAACAGCAGTGAGACAATGCCAGGAAGGACACAGTAAAATGAATCATATTAGAAAGAATCAACTTAAAAGGCAACAGCTAAACAAACAGCACAGGCAGACAACAGGGGGCATGGAAACAGTAGTTTTGTTGCACAGCTTTAACAAAGCAGATGCAGAGAGTTTATGTGACATGCCAGAGACTGCACAGCCAGAGCAAAGCTGAGAGCTCATGTGTCTGCACCAGCCCAGGATTTTGATAGCGGAGCACCTTGCCATTCACAGAATCATAGAATGGTTAGGGTTGGGTTCAGCACTTTTATTTTCCCCCTTTCCTATAGAAACTGTGTTTCAGACTTCATGGGGCAAATGCAAGAGAAGCCATGCTGGGAAGCAGTGCTTTGAAGTTTGTCCTGTTTCACAGGGGCACTGCTACAAAAACACAGGCATGAAAAGAAGAGGAAAAAAACCCCACCAAACCCGATTTCAGTTGAGTTCATGAGAGTCACTTACAACATGTCTTCACCTAGTCTCTGAGAGACAAGTCATATTTTGCTGATTACTACAAGGCAGCAATGTAAGCATGTGAATGCAATCAGGGTTACAACCGGAGGTTGCGGCACAACATGTTCTGTATAGGGTTGACAGACAGTTCATGAACTGAAGTTTCCACATGCTTGAGGCTGTGTAGTAAAGACAGACTTAGGCCTTGTTTATGCATGTTAAATGTACTGAATTAGCAAATCCAACAGTGGATTCACTTTTCTGTAGTGAACACCTTCACATCAGCTTAAAGCCATCACAAACGTGCCTTTAAGCAAGCAATCCTAAGGGTTCTCCTATGCTAGAAAACTGTGCTAGCTTTAAGCTAGCACAGGGCTTTGATTCACAAACCCACACTGATCTGGCTGTGGCGATAGGGACAGCAGGCTCCAGTTTGCTACTAAACCTCCCTACCCATGATTACCTTCCCCACAGCAAACCCCACAAAACATTTAGTGCATCTCTCTCCCGAATACTGCTGTTCACAGCCCAGACAGAGAAGCCACCAACTTTCCACAGACAAACAAAAGCAATAAGTGGGAGACAAACACTTTGCAAACTTATTGTCAAGTGACAGACTGCAGCATGGATGGGGCAGGCCGGGAAGGCAATGTCCTTCGCATAACCTTGAGCCCTCAAGCTGGAGCAAACCCTTGTTTTTCAGTCCCAGTGGTTTGTTATTGTCTTTATGTTGAATACTCTGCATAATATTTTTGACATCAATAGAGAGATGCTTGTAGCTGCATGCAAGAGCAATACGAAGACGCTGTCTAATTTCAGGAAGTCAGTCTGGATTGATTAACAGCACTAATGCTCATGTGAGATGCATCAGCATGTCAGGATGAAGGAAGCTCTGCACATTTTTGAAAGTGGATTAGCATTCTGAGTAAATACACAGTCCTTCTACCTTTCTTTTATAAATGTTTAACTTCAGTGTTAAGTTACCTACATGCCTGTTCCACAGTCCATATTTAGCAGGCATTAAGAGCAGCATAACTGAAGGACAATGAATATTGTCTTAGATGCCAGTTGTGTATAAGCAAATGAAGGACACGTGGATTGCCCCGGTTGATACAGCTCAAATAAAGCTAACATGGAGAACTGGAGCCATAAATACCACACAGAGGCAGAGGAATCTGCAGGCAGTCAGAGAAAGGTCTTGCCTGAACAGAAGTCATGTAGGGAGGTGGTGTTCAGTTTTCCTTCTCACAATGCATAATCAAGAAAAGATTTGAAATTCAGTCATATCCTGCTTGAAAAAGGTCTTCACAGACCCATAATTTGCCTTGAAGGAACCAAGATGGGCGTGGGGAGAGGAGACTGACGGGTGGTTGCATATGATAACATGAACACAGCTTTCCAGTGTGCCTGTGGGCCATTCTCTCTACCTTGCAGCCTGCCTTCATTCCCAGCTACACTGTTCTTTCAAGTTGCACTATCTACCAGCATGCAGTGGCTCTAACTCCTTTGCTTGGAGACAACAGAATTCATCAAGTCTCTCACTTGCCTGTGGTTAAGAGGCTGTGCACCTGGCTGTGTGGTGTGTCATTCCATTCTTTGTGAGGATCAGGGATGATATCCAACAGCTGAACTTCCACAGGGAACTAAAACAGAGCTTCCCCAGTGGAAGCTGAAATGGCAGGCATGAGCAGAAGGCATTCTGTAGCACAATACAATCAGTAGACTATTTATTGTCCAGAACTTCAAAATCTTTAGCATCTGGACCAACATGCTAACAAACTTCTGATGGTTTTGAACTGGTAGGAAGGAACCAGAGTGCCACAGAAGTCACGGGGCTACCCAGGAAATCAGCCAGTTGCCACAGCAGAGGACCCTTCTGCATTGCCAGTGGATCACTGAATGCAAAATACACAGGTCACCAAGCAACTCAATTTTCTTCTTGAAGTAATAGGCAAAGATAAAGTATTACTGCTTCAAGCAGCTCCATGAGAGAGGGTTTTTAGAAACAAAAGCAATTTTCACAGATGTTTCAAGCTTCTCCAGCTATAAGCTAAGCACAAAGATCTTCCCTTCACACATTTTGTGCTGTCTCTTGACCTTGAAGCTATTCACATGCATTGTCTCGCTCTGACTCATGACATAGTGGACTGTGCCATATCCTGCAATAAATTTAATCTCTGTATTTACATCTGAATGGCAGACACTCAGCTGTCCACCCGCATGGTGATTGTACCATCATTTTCATACAGTTGTCATAGCTGACACTGCCTGATGTGCTGCAGACATGCCCGAGTGGATGCCACCACGTGTCTTATAAGTGCAAGTAAGAATGCTCTCTGCATACTATCCACTGCCATGTTTTCTCCACACTGGCAAAGTTACTAACTCTTTTAAACGACTCTGAATTCATTTGAACCTGCCCATTTTAATGCAAATGCTGTATACAGCTTCTGCTGATGATATTCAAAGAATGTTTGTTATGCTTTCCTAATGGAAGTATTTACATCTTTTAAAATATATAAACTTAGCATACAATACAAAGGAGAGAAACATTCAGCATCAATTTATCTGTCTTTTGCTGTTCAAGCAATCCCAGGCAAGATCAGTCTTTTCAGAAGTTGCTGTCTATTTGGCAGCAGAAACCATTTTTACAGCAAGAGCTTTGGTAGAATGTCGTGCCACCCAAAAGAGATTCAAAGAACTACTGAGGCTGAAAGAGACTTCTGGAGTCAACTAGTTCAGCCTGCTCAAAGCAGAAATAACTCTGAAGCTCAGGGTCTTGCCCAAATTATTTGCAGAACACAGACACAAGACAGCCTCCTATGAGGAACAGCATGAAAGCAAAGGTGAAACTACACTACGGGACAAAAAAAGACAGATACTTCATTTTTCACACTTTCACTCCTACATGCACAATCCCTTTTACATCCCTGTCTAGCATAGATTCGCTGAAGAACTTCCACCTAATCCATCCCCTCACATGAGGCAGGATTGGTATGCAAAAACTACCATCTGCAGATGTTCATCTCACTGACACTTAAACCCCTCCAATTTCATACCCTCCCAAGGCAGCTCTTCCTCTAATGCTATCTTCCTAACTGTACAAACAGCTTTCCCTTAAAATCGAATCCAAATCTCTCCTTTCAAATGCACCTTATCACATTCTTACCTTAGATACTGAGAATGTCTGATCAGTATCTTCATTGCAACTACGTGGCATATATTAATATATTTAAATCATATTGTTTTCTTTTCCAGCCAGTCCCTTTCATATTTCTACATAGATTACATTTTCTAGATCTCTCTCCCATTTGTGTATCACTCTCAAAACATAGTGCCCAAACTGGACGCTTTTGTGTTTGCATATTTCATTTTTCGTTTTTTTAACCACTTGTCTTTACTGAATTTAATTGTATTGGATTTCATATTATTTCTTCAATTTACCAAGATCATTACAAATTCTAATTTTGTCCTCCCAAAGGCTGTCAGTCCTTTCTGGCTTGGCGTTATCTGCAAATCCTATAAGCATGCTTGTCCTCCCATTGTCGAAATAACAAATTAAAATACTGAATAATCCTGAACTCAGGACAGATTTCTGATGACCACACTTGAATGTTGTCTCAGCTTGACAAAGAACTATTGATAGATTACTCATTCTAGTTTTTCCACTGGTTGTGCCAATCTTATGTGGATTTTGCTTCCTGGCTTTACGTACAAGAGTACCATGCAGCACTGTGCCAAGCCTGACTTAAAATCAAGACACATCACAGCTGCCACGTCTTCTTGTCCATGAGGCTGACAGCATGAACATGCCTGGTATCAAGCTTTGATACTAATTAAGATATAACAAATATCAATTTAGATATCACGTTTAGTATCTGATCAGAAATGGTTATTCACAGAGGTACACATGGGTTCAGCTCTTAAAGGAATTCTGTTGTGTGTCTTGTGTCTTCTGATTTCCCCTCTCTAACCTGTTGTGCAAGTCTGTAACTATTGCCATGCACCCAAAAACGTGAGTTTGGTCCTTAATGCTATGAGTGTTCCTTCTTCTTCCCTGATTTCTACCTCTTTTTGCTCTTCCAGCAGTGAGCTTATCCCTCAACCTCTTACTCATTATCTCCTGCCTGGGCTGGCACTGTCCTGCACTCCTGTCTGTTTTGCACTCCAAACCCCACCGAAACTCCTGTCCCTGGCACACCAGCTTGCTCCCACCCCCTTCCGGTTCACTCTTTTCCCATTGACCATCAGAAACACATAAGACACCACAACAACAAGCAGAGTCTATAGCTCTGGGACTTCAAGGATGACCTTCAGTGCAGAATACCTGTTACATCCTGAGATAAGGACTGACAGATGCTGTGATTCAAACTCTTAAATTCTCAAATGTGTCTCTCCTCTCTTTAAAGTTGCCACAGTGACTCCCATGCATTAACTGCAAGCATAAAGTCTCCTGTCTGAAGTTTAATTCTTTAGGGATGCAGAACAGCAAAAGCAAGCAGATACAGAGTTAAAAAGAAAGTTTTCTAATTCAGTTGCCATTTGCTTAAGGGGCAAAGGAAAGATAAAGCAGAGAGTGAAAATCAGTAAGTGATTTCACAGCAGTTAACCTTCTTGGAGAGCTTCTATGCTCAGATAAGCAGAAGAACCTTTACTTATCAGGCTCCTACTAAGGAGTCCTTTGTCACTCTTACAAAAAGCAAAAGCTGAGGGAAAGACAGACCAGCTTCTGCCCCAGGTAACCACACACGCTGCCAGGCAACCTTGTGTCCCTTCCTCTAATACATTAATTTGCCATAGGTGGAGCTAGCCTGTCATCTGGCTATTATCTCTCAGTTTCAGTGGGAGAGTACCAAAACTCACAGCCTCTGTTGTACATTGTCACTACTGTCTTGGATGCGCAGTCCAACACAGAAAGAACATGAATAAAAGAGAAAGCAAAGAAACACAGTATTTAACTTGAGTCAGGTAGTCAACATGCATGCAACAAAAAGAATCCAACACCAAGCAGAAGTAAATAGAGCAAGGTGGATTCCCAAGCTGGTGCAAAGTGGTGCAGGTACATAACATCAGTGAGTATCTGCCACGCAGGTGTAATTTTAACAAAGATTGGTGGAACTCTACAAAAAGGAGCAGGTGAAACCAAAGATATCCAGGAGGGTAACAAACAGGAGTTTACACAAATGCATATTCTCACTTTATAGAAATATAATAATAAAATAATTCTTCCACTGTAGACCCTGCACTTCAGCATGGAATAACCTTAAAAGCATAACCTTAAATCTCACTTTTACATTTACATTTCTATTCACCCACTTCACAGTCATATGAGGCACCAAGTACAGCGAAATGAAACTTCAGTGATTTCTAAATACCAACCATATGCTCAACCTTTCTGACCTCTTTCAGATTCTGCCTATTTTTTGCTTCAAAATTGTCTGCGGATAGTGCTTGCATGTAAATTATGGTACAACATCCTAAAATAGGACTGCACTGAAAACTGGGTCTAGGGCTCTCCAGAGATGGCTGAAATTTAAGTGAACATTCAGATGCACTTTGCAGATGGCCTGAAAAAATATCAAATGTCTTAAACACATCAAGTAATATTTGCAGTTACACACCCTCAGTATCTGCTCTATTTGTGCTGTTCCATGTTACAATCCTGCAAACAAGGCTGTAAGCTGACAGTTTTGTATATGAAGCTGGCAAGTTTAAACTGGTGGGTAATTTGATTTGTAACAAAATACAAAGCCAGGCAAACTGGTTCTGGGTTCAGATTTCTCTGTAAATATTGCATGTATTCAGTCATAGCTTAAACCATGATGCGAGGACAAGTCACGTGGCATTGTCACCTGCACAAGTCCCCTGGGTGGAGCTGATGGGTGAGCTACATGCCCAGCCTTCGTATCTCATACTTGGTTCCTGTTTAAACTGCTGTAAAGTCATCAAAGCTAAATTGTTTCCTCTGAAACTAGTGGTCTAATGCATTTCAAACCAGGAGAGAAAATGCAGAAAAATACAAGAGGAACAAATTGACATTCAGGCCTTTATGTATTTGAGTAGCTTTTTAACCTTAAACGTGGTAAACAACAGTGAAGGTGTAGTTCTAAAAGAAATCAAAAGATGTGAAATAATAAACAGCTTAGGCCATCATTGACCTACGATATACTTTAGAAAAGTGATTTGCTGGCACTGTAAAGTGACTAATCCTTGGAAGAGCAAGTTGTGGAGATCATATATTCTCACTCTTGTCTAAATGCTTAAGTGCTAAAGAACAGACAGGAACCAATTAAGACCATAACTGGTGTTAAGGCCCTAGTTAAAGTTTAAAATCATACTTCTAATACATTGGGACCAAAACCAAACACTAATCCAAAACCACTAGTACAGTGTACTAAAAGTATGCTTTTTACATACAGGTGTTAGGGGTGGGATAGCCTCAAAAGAAAGATGTTAGGATATTAAAATGCCTAGCAACAACATCCAGAACTGAAATAAATAAGCACTTGCCAATGTCAGTGAATAGAACTACCTTATTTCTCAAAGCATGGTCACACTCCTGCCGTGATCCATCCAAACCTCTTCAGGAACCACCTTGCTCTCTAAGCATTGCACTGCCCCATGCAAGAGCTTCCCACATCTTGACTCTTCCCAAACTTCTTTCCTTAAACCGTCTTTGACACACCTCCCTCTGCCCACTTACCAAGCTCTCCTCCTAGAAAACCCCCATCTCTTTAGCTGTCCCACCCAAAGATCACTCCTTCCTTCCACCTATTTGAACTTTGTAACCCATCCAAGCAGATGCTTCTCAAAACTGTTTCACCACTTCTCTACTCCTGACCCTCACCAGCCTATTCTCTTTTCACTCTGCATGGACAAGATTGCCACACTCACTTCTCACCTAACCTTCTCCTCCTGGAGAGCTCCTACCTGCCACTGGCAGTCAATGTTGCTTTCCTCTGGCCACAGCAACCAGTCAGAGTCTCCTTATCCCTGGATCTCCCACAGGCTCCTACCTGGAAAAGGTTTCCTATATGGGTTGTACTCCTTGAACCTCCCTCACACACCCCTAACTGCCTCAAAAAGGCAGGAAAATAAAAATCAATGGATAGACATACAAAATACTAAGAACAAACTTAAAAAAGCTTTGCAGTATTCATAAATATCAAAGCATCTATTAAATAAGGGGAAGGAAGGAAAGAAAGAAAGAATCCTCCAGCCTGGCTTGAGATAAGATGGGACCTTTCCCCTTGGGCAGACATTTGCAGCTTTTAAATCTTCTGCTGATTGCAGACCCAGTGTGACATTTCCACTCTCCATAAACTCCTGTGAAAGTGTTTCCACTCAGCCTAATGAAGCTTGCCATGCTTCCTCTTCACCCTGAGTCTTCAGCTGCTGCTGTGTATGGGGACTAATGAGATAACCGGCCACATTTCCTATGCATGTTTGCATTGGAAAGCTTAAGCACCTAAAGCAATCGTGTACAGATGCTCTGCCAGAGAAAAGCATCTTGAATGGGTCAGAGGCACCTGAAAGGAGTGTATTTATATAGGCTGGAATTGGGTATCTGTCTCCAAGGGACCCAAATACTAGTTTTATTGGTATTGGGATATATGGGGAGGAGTATTCTGCCTTCACTTTGTTTTGCTGCTTCCGTTTGCCTTTCCAAACCCTCCTCTCTAAACTTCCACAGGACAGAGTGTAATAAAGGGCATGTTACTGCCAGAAGACTTCTCCCAAACCCACATCTAAAACACAGCATGCTTAAGGGATTGTTGCAACTCAGCTACAGATTTGGTGAAATAAGGGGTCTTCATTTCTATGAGCCTCAACTCCTTGTGGTAAGCACAGACCAGGCAGGAAGGTGGGTGAAGCTTTGTGAAACTGCTGGGAAGGAGCCAGGGAAGAGCAGCACAATTTTGGCTTGTTATTACTCTAAATCTCCTTTTGCAGCTCCAGAGAGACTCCTTAGGAGATTACTTCACAGACTTGACGGTGTTTGTTTGAAAACTCTCCCAGTGAGAGCTAATTGTTTCCGCAGCTTGATAAAGGCAATGTGAATTAATCAGGCATATCACTACTTAATCCTTAATAGATGCTGGCGCAGAGGAAAGAGAAAAAAAACCCTTCTTAAGTCACTGTACTTGTAACACAAGATTACAGAAGTGCCCCATACTGCAGCTAATTAGAGATGGCACTGGATCAGTGCTAATGAATTTAATTTCTTCCTTCTTCCAAATGAAGATATGAAGAGAAAAAAAGCGGGAGGGAGGGAAGATATATTTCCAGCTACTGTTTATTCCTGTGGCGTATTCCTCCAACACTAGGATAACATTATTATTATTATTACTTACAATACTTCCCAGCAATCTCTTTAAATGCCTCAAAATTCTTAAGGAAATGCAGAGATTGCAAGTTCAACTTGAGGGCATTGCAATTGAGCCAGTATCTGTTCCAAGATCTATCCACACAGAAGAGTAGCACCTCCATGGATCTGAAATGACAGACACATGGTCCTGTATGAAACTCATCTATAAAGGTACTAACATGACTTACACTGGTGATTCTAACTGGAATTCTGATAGAAAACCTTTTGAACACGACCAGGAGGCTGCTTAGATTTTTGATCTGACCATTCAGGTGCTGTTGAATGATCCATATCAATAGGGTACACTAAAAGCACACACCATATTGTATGTACATATTACACTGTTACTACATGGGATGGTATTAATACAATACCTCGGCAAAAGCAGACAGCTAATCTTGCATCACAGGCAAATTAAAAGCTTCCCTTGCAATTAAATGAGAAAAGGAGCTTATTTTAATGAAGGCAGACTTTGCACTGATCAATGTGAGCTTAGAGTTTACACATCCCCTTTTGCTCAGTAATTAGGAGACCAGAAAAGCTGCTGCCAGGACATCCTATTAAATGATCTGTGCTTGGGATTCACCTTTTCCAGTTGGTTTCCACCATGGCACCATGTTTACTGCTGACCATCTGAATTCCTAATGAGAAATAGCAGCATTCCATCTTCTGGAATAAAGAGCTGAAGCTAAAGCCCTGAAGTGTCTATCAGAGCCAAGTCTAAGTGACAGTCAAACCTGGGGCAAAAGTGAAACACAGTAAGAGTGTAAAGCTAAAATTCTTTCAGATTCTTGGTTTGGGTTACTTGGACACTACTGAGAATCCTTCCAAATATATGTACCCTTTCTCCCTTCACTCCTCAGTACTGACCTGTCCTGCTAGTGATGACCTTTTCCAAGACATTGATACGTTCTATTAATCACTTCCCTTCCTCCATTCTTCTTCAGAGGAGTCTCAGTTCGAACGTAACAAAGATAACTGATGTGGCAGAGCCTCATGAGATTAAGAGGCAGGAAACCCTGTTTTCCCCAATGAGAGCAGCGCTTTCTTAAACATCTGCATGTGCCTTCAGATCAGGCTGCATAGGAAAATATAAGGTTTACATTTGGGCAATCTTCATTTGCACTCCCCTTTACCACCACCAATTTGGAACGAGAGGGGTTTTTGGTTTTTTTCCCTTCCTTTTAGCACAAATGGGTCAGTGAATTTCACAGCTTGAAACCTTGACAGAACCATCTGTTCTTCATTAAAAGCCATTAATGACAATGATAATGGCACTAATTAGGCTGTGTGCAAACATACACACGCTTCAAGAGCTCCAAAGCTACAGGCAATCAAAGGTCCAAATTGAACCAGCTGCTGTACGGTATCGATGAGCACTAACACCCCCTATGCTGCTTTGTCCCAAAGTACAGGGACATGCAATCAGCATCCAGCTGGACACATGGAGCAGGTGCTTCTGATAAACATATGGGTCAGGGTCTTTTGCCTTTGTTTCCACTGTCCTTCCACCATTTCCTCTTCACTGTGTGTGTACTCCATCACCATCTGCAGTTTTAGTTCTCTTGTAGGTAGAAGTGAGCGTGCACGCAGGATTTGAAGCAGCACGTCATTGTGTTACACCTGGAAACTATTCCCAGCAGGTGGCACTGACTTGCTACTTCATCCAAACCTGACTTCTGGAAGTCACTTTGTTATTCCCTGTCTTAGTTTCCTAGTCTCTAAAAGTAAAGACAGTAGAACTGCACACGCACCTGTCAGAGTTGCTTCAGAAAGAGGAGTGCTATGAAATCCTTGATGTGAACAACATCTGCAACTTGGAGCTATACTCGTAAGAGTTTCATTTTAATATAACAGCTAAACCACAATAAGCAAATTATCAAGACTCTCCAAAATACTGATCCATAGAAACATCCATTGCAGCAAGACCTATTGGATCAAGTGGTGGACTTGCATGTGGCAAATGGAAATCTAAGCTTGCCTCTGGACTCCATTTCCTCTGTAACCATAGAGAGGTCTCTTCCCTGCTTCCACCCTGTCAAATAAACATCTGTAAAAGAAGGATGATACTGACCTCCTTTGTAAAATCCTTTGAGATTTATTATTAAATACTGGCTTTGCATGTGAGTCCAAACCAGTACTCCTGGGAAGTATATCCAAGTATACTCTCCTAATGTAGTATAGTGTTGTTCATGTACATACACTTAAGGTATAATGTAGGTATAAATTCAGGAATACATGATAGCGAGTGAGGAACACACTAGTTGCAACATAACTGTTCACTCAGCATATTATGCATTCAGAGTCAGAGTAGTTGCCGATTCCCTTCAGACACCAGTTACTATGGATGCAGACGTGGCAGGGAGCAGTGCTGCCATGCAACTGGTGGGAAACCTGGTGGTTCAAATGAGGCAAAGCCCAGGCGATCAATGCCAGGTTTTAAAATCAATTCAAAATGTGGAACAACCAAGTGCCTTGGTGAGGCTTTGGGCCAGAACCGATTGAAGAGAGACCCACTCCTGTAGTGTGTCTTTGCCAAAAGTGACTGTTTCAGACTGACCACACTAACTCTTTGCTAATACCAAAAGCCTGACGAAGGTCCCAACCCTTATGGTCCTCTGGGACAAACCAGCCACTTCCTCACTTCCCTGTCTTAGCATGAACAGCATGTTACCCTGTTCATAATGAACTGACAACTCCAAAGAGATGAATGGAAAGCAACAGCCGTGAGTGTTAAACTCCAGTGAATCTTTAGTATCAAGGACAGGGACTTATCAGAAATATAAAGATTCTGAGGAAAAAAATCTGCTAATGCCCCAGCTGTGAAGACAAGAATCACCTAGTCACTTGTTTTAAAAGATTAGAAAGGTCCCCCACTTCTTGTGTTACATTCACCTTACATTCTGGGGGTTACCACCTTTCTCTGATAGAGGATGTTTCTTCAGCTTTTGCTGCTTCGTCTGTAGTCTCACAAGAAGTCAGAAAGTCTTAGACTAATCCATTCCTACCATTTTCCCATGATCATAACATTTTATCAGCCAGGGTCCCAAAACTCTCTTCTCAATTTCAGAGAAAGAACAACTAGATCAGAAATGGTTTCTTAGTATTACAGTATCTGATAAGCAACATTAGAAAGATGTAAAACATCACCTAGCTGGTTTGCAAAACTGCCTAGTAATGATATACCTCTCCTGTACAAAAACACCAATTGTGGGACACAAATGTTAATGCAGCTATAAAAGAAAAGTAACTAGGCAACTGCAAAAGCAATACACAGCCACATTCCTTCTGCTTTGTAGAAAGTAAAGCCTTGTTTTGTTTTTACAGTGTTTTAAACACAAAGTGCAGTACAGCATAAACCACAGGAGAACTCAGCATGCACGGACTAGTGGTGCTTGAGGACAATACTGTATGAATTCTTCACGCAGCAGAGTACAAAATATATCAGCTAGAATCGTGCCTGCTTAAACGTGAAGCTCAAACAAAACTGATAGCTTGGTTTGAAAATCTTTGTGTTCTGTCCTCCAGGCAATGCAATATAGAATTAGTGCTGTATTTTTTTGAAAAAATCATTCTTCCAGAAGGCAGGAACCAGGCAGTGTCACAATATCTATGTTTTAACAGCCTGGGGTTCCCCAAATTAGTGTCACTTATTCCAGTAGTAATTTTGCAAGCCCTGTGCTTTATTGAAAGACACTTCCATAAGCCTCCTGAATCTTTTTCACTCTACACCATTGCCCCCACCCCCTCAACCCTGCCCCAGCCCACAGCAATATTTCTTTAGAGTCAGATGTTAATAAAATGGTGTCCCTCTCTAGAAGCAACTCATTACCCAAGCAAGTGGAAGGAGGTTATCAGAAAGGCGATATTACTGCACAGTGACCTGTGAAGGTTATTACTCCAAGACAGGAGATCATGAGGAGGGAGTACACGAGGGGATGCCTGTGGCAGAGCACAGTCCTGTCACCGCAGCCAACACCTGCTTTTGTTCAGGTTTGTTCCTCAATTCCCTTTCTTCCCCAATGGGTGGGATGAAGCTACCTGCTGGAGTATAAGCAGTGCCTCCCAGCACACAGCAGCAGGGTATGGAAGGGCTAAATCCCCACAGGCAACGGAAGGTGAGGTACATGGGCAGGGAGACTGGCAGCACTGTTCTGACAACATCCAGCTTACAGGAGCAGCAATGAACACTTGTGTGCCAGGTAAGATGAGCAAAGCCAAGAGAGCTCTGCAACCAGACCATGGAGCATCCCGATGTTTTGTGGTGAAAGGAAGTGTCCTCAAGCCTGTCCCTGAAGGGCTGGCTGCCCCATTGTGAAAGAGCCACACTGGCTTAGGAGGAGGCCCACAAGAGATGCTGCTGCTGCAGGCTGGTTCTTGTGGGCCAGAAGAGATGTCACAGGGCAGGCTACATGCAGATCGTAGCAATGAACTCTTCGCCAGGCCCTGTGCGCCAGCACTGAGAACACACACAGGAACAGCTGGGGAACAGCACTTACTGCTCTCACAGGACAACCAAGCTATCACAGAGCAGTGCTGAGGAGCAGCCCTTCATCTCACCACTCTCAGTTAGTTGTGAATTTAGGGATTTCAAACAACAAATCTAGTCAAAACATGTTGGTAAATTCAGACAAGCTGACTAATGAAGATACTATGAAAATGGCATAGTTTTCAATTCATAGACATCCACAAAGAGATTCCACAAAGATTAACTTGGGTCTTGGTTTATCAGCTACTTCCTTTTTCCACTCCTCTTTTGTTTTGCCTAGACCACAAGCTCTTCAGAACAAAAGCTGCCTCTTCCAGCCCTCTCCACAGTACTCCATGAATTCACCGCACTTAACCCGGGGAGCTCCTGATTCTGACAAGAGTCCCCAGGCACCTCTCTAATTGAACTAACTTAGTCAAGCCACAGAAATTAAAAGGAAACAAAACAGCTCCTATTCATGTTGCAGAGGTTTGAACACACTGAAAGTAGAGATCAGAAAGATCAGAAGATGTTAGAATTCCTGTGGCAGAACAGAATCGGTGATCACCTCTTATAGTTTCTATGTAAACTTCACGTTTTACAGGAGAAGTATGGATAGGAAGCACTGCATAAGCATAGGGTTCCTTTCAGGTGTATAGGAAAGGGACAAACCTGTGACACTGGCCAGGCTTGCCCTAAGCTCAGGTGGCATTGGGAAACAGCTCACCCAAGGGATGCCTCCACTGAGTACAGCTGGCAGATGTTGAACTCATTTTTACCTGTTCTCCGAGACACCTGGTAATTGCATTAGCACAGCACTGAGCTTGAATTCATTACCGCGATCCAGGCTTTTAATTCAGGTTTTGGTTGGCAATACAAGAAACCTGAATTTTGGATTCCTCATAGCAGGTTGGTAGTGGCACAACTGCAAAACGCCAGATACTGATGTGGTGTGGTATCAACTCTGCTGGTTCACATTTTATACTGCTGACACCCAGCAGGGTAGAAGGCATAGACTACTCACTGGGGAACCACAGATCCAGGCTCAGAGCTGGCTAACAGAGAGCATGGACAGCATGTGCTCATTTTAGCCCGAACTCTGTACAGATGTTCCCCAAAGCAGCAAAATGCCTACCCTGCTTGCACTGGAGAACTTTCCTCTTCCTGGAGGGATAGTGTAACCGTCCTTATGGAGTTTAACGAATCTAAGCAGGGAAGGCTCCTGGCGGAAGAAAGGATTGCAAATTCTAATCGGCTGTAATGGCTTAATGCTATCCTAAAAAAACATGTTGGTCTGAGCTTTTAGCCTCTTTCCTCTGAAATATCTAGGGCAGTGTTGAAAAATGCATGTGCCACCGCCGCTGAGAAATGGACAACTTCTCTCCATTCCTCTTCCATTTGCAGGGTAAACAGGCCCATCGCAGAGTCAGCAGCCATGGCAATTTCAGAATCAATATTTATCAAGCCCTTCTCCAAGTGCTATTTCATGCCTCATTGGTCAGAGAGCATCCTCTCCAATTGAGCCAGAAAATCCTGACCTTGCAAACGACAGAGGAGCTGCTTGAGGATCGCAAAGTAGAGCAGCTCCTCTAGCAAAAACCAAAATCAGAGCAAAAAACAAACCCCCACAATTCATGTGAGGGTCCTCATAGCACTGCACGTTCTTTCTCTACCTCTTCCACCCCTTTCCTTTCTCCCATTCCTTCTTTCAGCAGCAACCCTTTAAGCTAAAACTTCTTTTAAGAGCCCTAACAAACAGCTTATTCATTAGCATAAATCAAGCTACACGTAAAGGACATTAAAAGCCAGAGATACCCGCAAGGGAATCTGGTTTTGTTTGGGGTTTTTTTTGTCTGTACTTTTAATGGCAAAGAAGATTGATTTCTTCCTGCCCCTCTCCCAGCCATAGCGAGTTCACAATTATTCCATCAAACAAAAACAACTGCAACAATTAGGGGGAATAGACTGACAGGAGGAAAGGTATTTGAGGGCACAAAGATGCTATCTGCCGTCCCAGCACTTCATAGAGCAGACTAGAGAGGGCAGAGAAAACAGAGAGACCAAGTGTTGTAGGATCATCTCTGGAAAAGAGTTTGCCAAAAATCAACCAACAGTTCAGAGACATTAGAAAGGAAAGAAAGCATTGTTGCCCTTAGCAAAGGGCAATGAAAGCAGATATGTCTATGATTCTCTGAAGACAGGAAGTGGTGTTACCTTTAAAGTGTATGGACTGCTTCCAGGACCCATTCAGGCAAATTAGCATTAACTGTGCACTTTTCAGGCCAGGAAGGATTCACAGTGCCACACAATCTGGTACCACAGCATGTTCCCCTGCTTCAGCTTGGCATGCCTGGGGTTTTCTGGGAAAATACACGTGTACCTGAACACTCCATCAAAATATTCACTGAAGGCTGAAGGTGAGGAGTTGTTCCAGCCAGAATGGGCCTGAAAACAAACAAACATGAAGTGCAAATGTGAATGATCAGAGAAGAGTCATCACTCATTTTTTTCTCAAGTGGAAAAGGAGAATGCCTCCAAGCACACAAGGAAATTGTGTCTTCAAGTTTCCTGCGCTTCCAGAAGCACAGAACTTCTGGATCTTATCATCACTGCAGTGTAGATGCCTTAGGCTGTCTCTGTGCAAGTCCATTATTCAAAACAAAACAGCAAATAATAGGGATGATTTCTGGGCACATTTCCTTCCCATTAATCCCCATTACTCTTCTAGTAACAGTCTCCCAAAATGGTTTCTCCTTCCTGTTTCTCCTCCTCCTTTACTTACAAGCTGATATAAAACCACTCCTTTTATTTTATTTTCATTATTTTTGGTAGGGTTTGGCAAAAGCTTTTCAGCTTTCCTGAACAGGTCTTCCAGTTCTTCAGTCTGACACTTTCCTAAGCTCTACTCAAAAGACCCCCTCACCACATTTCAAACATCACACTGCACTCTGCATTTGAAACTCTCTCTACTCATTCAGAGGGTAGTCTTGTTCAGGGAAGTTTTGCCATGAGGCATCACTTGGATGTCAGCTCTGAACTACCTAAAGTGATACATCTTACCACTACCTTGGTTCCTGGGAAGAGACTGTTGTCTGTGCACACCCAAGCCCAACGACTCCAATTGGCACTTTGCTCCTAAGGAGCCCAAGCTGACCTTCCTCAACCTCTTTTGTACAGTTAAGCCATGTTTCATATGATTTCCCCTGTTTGAATTCTGCTGTATTGATTTCCATCCAGATTTCAAGAGTTTTAGTTGCCTCTATTTATCTGGTACACACAACACTTTCCACATTAGCAGCATCAGTGAACTAATGGGCTATTTGTTATTTCCGAGATCATTATTCAAAGCCTTGAACAGAAGAAGCCCTTCAGCAATATTCAATCTCTGCCCACGACACTGCTCCTCAGCTTCATTGCTGCCATGTACCATTCCCTTACATATGCAGCCCTCCTGCTCACTCACACACCATGTGATAGCACCTTCATGCGTACCAGTGCAAATGCATTTTTCATTGCTTTTACTGGCTGCACACAAAATGCTTTAACAGACTTCCAAGTGTTTGGGTTTCTTTCTTTCTGCATTTCTGCCAGGCAATCAATTAGCACCATGTTTTCCTTGACAATTTTATATATATACACCACAGATATAGCAGTTACTGCAATGGTAAAAATAATAATAAAAACTCTTATTCCATAAACACTAGAATGAAGCTCAGTTTCTTATGCATTATCCCTGCTACATTCTCATCCACATCTCCTAATCCTGAGTTGGCAGTTTCAGGCTCCTGTGTGTTTCCCTGTTTTATAGAGTGGCACACCAGAAGGGTAGGATGCTCCATGGCCAGTCAGGACCCACAGAGCTACTGAATGCCCTGCCAGTAGGCATGTGTTAACTGGCCAGCTGGCTCCTACCAGACATGGGCAGAAATAGTAAAGCTATTCTCTCAGCAGAAGCACTAACAGATGCCTACTTCTCTTCCACTAAGCCACCAGTTCCCATGAAACACACAAGGACTTAATATATTTGCTTTCTGTTCTGTTACACTGGTTTCAAATTGACCTGTGGATTCAAGTGTTATTAGAGGACATCTGAAAGGTAGCAGGATTCCCCAGACCTCATTCCCAAAGGAACCAGACTAAAAACGTATTTGTAACTCTGGGCACAAGTATGAAGTGGGAGAGGAGTGGCTGGTGACCAGCGTTGCAGACAGGGATCTGGGGGTGCTGGCTGACGTCAGGCTCAATAGGAGCCAGCAGTCTGCCCTGGCATCCAAGAGGGCAAACTGCACCCTGGGGTGCATCAAACACAGCACAAACAGCCAGTGAAGAGAGGGGATTATCTGCTGTATTCAGCATTGGTGCAGCCTCACCTGGAGTACTGTGGGCAGTCCTGGCACCCTCAGTATAAGAAGGATGTGAGGGTCCTTGAATGTCTCCAAAGAAAGGCAGCAAAGCAGGTGAAAGGGCTGGAAAGAATGTCCTGTGAGTAGTGTCTGAGGAATTTGGGTTTGTATAGTTTGGAGAAGAGGAGGCTGAGGGACAACCTCACTGCTCTCTACAGCTTCCTGAAGAGGGGAAAAGGAGAGTGAAGTGCTGAGCTCTTCTGCCTGGTATTCCAGGATGAGACACATGGGAATGGTTCAAAGCTGCGTCAGGGCAGGTTTAGCCTGGGCATTAGGAAGCATTTCTTTACTAAAAGGCTGGTCAACTGGCTTACGAGAGAGGTGGTCAATGACCCAAGCTTGTTAAGAGGCAATTGGACAATGCTCTTAATAATATGCTTTAACTTGGTCTGCCCTGAATAGATCAGGCAGCTTGTAGGTCCCTTCCAACTGACATAGTCTGCTCCATCCTAACAGCAGAGTGCACAGGCAACAGAAGCAAGAAGAAAGCCTTTCAAGTGGGCTGTGCCAGCTCAGAGCTCTGGGACAAGTAGGTCCTGCTGATTTACTTTCCCCAGCTGATTCAGAAACTGACTGATGTACAACAGCACCAGTGATATTTTTATTTTTGTATTTGACTTCCTTCTCCACCCACCTCTTCCAAAAGGACTGATTTGCTCCTACGTTTTACTACTAGCTCATGCATCCCCATCCCTTGTCACTGCTGGTGCCAACAAAGTCCCTCAAACAAGGATGTTCCATTTGACCTTCAGAGCTCATGAGTCAAACAGTATGGTATGACCAACTCACAGCCTGCCATTCATGGGCACATCAGTGGTGAGTTAGCCAGACTGCCAGCTAACCATATGAATGCAGCATCCTAAGTAGCTTCCAAATCAAATCAAGGGTAATAATGTATTGGTGGCTCAAGAGAGAAAAGCCTTTTTTCTCTGAACAAATTTATTTCTCTCTGAAATTCAGACCTTCTGATTTCAATTTCACCTCCTCTTCTGCTGCTGAAATGAAGCTGCTAAAAGCACAGATGACATGCAGCAATGTCCTCTTTGAATTAAACAAAACTTCATAATAAACAGATGGGAGGACTTGGTACAGCTCGTTCCTTGGGCACCCTGAAAAAGGAGAGCTTTGTCGTTTTCTCCCATCTCAGATAACATCTGGCTCAGTGAGGGAGATCTTACTGCAGAGACACATTTTCTTGCTGCAGGCCAAACAGGCTCTTGACAGGAACCACTCCTGTGAGTATGCTTTTTGGGCAACATGGAAATCATATGGCCATATATAAACATGCATGAGAGAGGGAGGAAATCAAATGGCCACACCACATAAGCAAGGAAGTTGTGAGCTGGGTCCATACTCTATACCTCTGCTATAAAGAAAAACACTTGCTAAGAATAGCTGGGGGCAATGAGATGCCCTAATTTCCTCACACATGCCATTTCAGAGTGCAGCTACCGTACCAGAAAGATTTTTGCTTATATGATTCCTAGAGTTTTTTTAACATGGGTACACATGCACACACAAAACACTTCACTGTGAAATGTTTAAAGCAGGACTAGCATGGTGTACACACCAGCTGCATTTACACAGTTTGCTATGGCTGCAGGGGCAGCAAGTGGCCTTACAGAGAGGTGGCCATGTAGACAGAAAGATGAGCTCACCCAGGAACAGCATTTGGAACTGGACACCCTCCTGAACACCCTCCAGGAATTAACTGATTTTCTGGCCTGGATCAGTAAGCAATTCTCTGCATAGCAGCAAATGACTGACATACAAACTTGAAAATATTATTTGCAGTCTCACTGTGGCCTGCCATGAAAAGGGAAAAAAACAAATCAGAAAGATCCATCATAACTTAGAAACCCCCTCAGGCAAGGAATATGGCAAGGACTAAAAGCTTTGATGGCATTTAGACTCCTGGCTACACAAATCTCTTCTAAAATAAAGCAGTCTCTACAACAGATAGCCAGATCAGACAATGACAGATCAGTAGTCATAAGTTCATGATCCTTCAGATGAGACATAAAACTGGGTCCTGACCTTGTGTGATCATTAAAGATCTCATAAAGCTTTTTGCAAAAAGTGGGTTGTTAATCCCACTGGTCTGGAAACAATCCAATTTAGGTAACTACCTAAATCAATCTTACAGATTCATCTGAGCACAGTACTCTGTTCTTCATGCTAAAACAGCATGCTGCATTTCTGTGTGCTGGAGTCCTCCCTACCTCAGCATTAGGTGAAGCAATCTTGGTGTCTGCACTCACCGCCACTCCTGCAAGGGGGTTATGGACCTTAATGCTTGCTAAGGATCCTGGAGGTGCAAAGTGCAATGGATATGAAATTTATTACAGTGTTCAACACAGTTCAGTTTTCATTAAACCCTTTCCACACTAGAGTAGTTAGCAATTAAAGCTTCCCAGACTTTGAGTGCTTACAGGTAAACTACAAATGCAGAAGAGTAGAATGTTTATGCCCTTGCCACCAAATAAGCTTACTGGATAATATTCAAAGAGAGACAGAAACAAGACAAGGACAGCTCAATAATGCCTCTTTTATGGCCACTGAACATATCAACGGTCAGCAAGTGAAACTATAGGTGGTCCAAATCAATACATTTTCAAAACATAAGGATAGGGTTCTTTGATAGGCTTTAAAGGAAAGCACACAGGTTCATCCCAAGCACAACTTCCAGTTTCCACCCAGGATGACTCATAAGCATGTCTCATTTTCAAAACTTCATTACAAATAGCATCACCAGCGTCACAAAACTTCTGGGTTCATTGAACATGGAAATCCATAGGAGTGGATGAGAGGACAAAACCAAACAACAGAAGCATCAACTGTGCTATTCAGTAAGGAGTGACTATTCCAACGTTAATTATGATTATCTTTTAGAGGAATAAACCAGCAATAAAATCCTGAAGGCACACACAGCTTGAGCTACAGAAGACATGAAATATGGATCTAGTAAAATAGTGTGGTTTTTTTACTCTAATTAAGAAGACAATCACATCTGTCACCAGAAAGCTTAGGCTTTGAGAGCCATAGTGTCTTAACATGGGCATGCCTGCACATGCATAAAGGAACGCCTGGGTCAGGGTGTGCCTCTGGATACTAACAGCAAGGGCTGGTTTTGAATTGAGCTCTCTATTCACAACTATCCGTCAAGGCAAGTAGGTTGTCAGTTTGCAGCTAGATGAAAAGAAGAGCTTGTTATCAAAGCAGCACTCAATTATGGTTACTTACAGCACTCACCTCTCGTGATCCTTTTGCATTACTGAACAGAGGTTGTGATTCCATTCCCATTAAATTCTAAGAATAGATTCCCTGGGGAAAAGATCAAGGCTAGTCTGCAGATGATTTCAGAGATGTTCTCACCTGCATATCCCAAAGCAGAACATCCAAGTTTTCTTCTCCAGGAAAGCCTACTAGGTTACTATTACCTGGTCTTCACTGTCCGTTTACCTCAACAGTCTCACCACCTAGCCAAAAACCAAATACAACTTACGAAAAAGGATCCAAGAACAAGTTGTTTTTCATGGTGAAGCTTGCTGACAGCTCTCTTAACACATGTAACTTCCTGGTAAAACATTGTACATTGCAATAAAGAGAGCACAACCCCAGTAAGACTCATGCTCACTCTTCCCTGATCCTCTGACATGGGGAAAAATACTGGCAAGCCAAAAAAGCAACAGTGAAGTTTAGCTTACAGTATGCAGTGAGAAGACTTGGGGAACATTTTCCAGTTACTGATTCAGTACAATTTGTTGGAACGACATGTGGTTACCAAAAACAGAGTCTGAAATAAACCACAAACTACACTTATCACACTCTAAAAACCTTTCTCCTGTAACAATAAATTCTTCACAAATAGTCTGGTAAGGATGAACTAGAAAATATGAATTCCATTTTGGGTATGATTCTGACACCATCACATTTAAGTTCACTGTAGCATGAGAAGCAGATAACATCAAAAAATTGGGAAAACCTTTCCCATCAGAACAGCTGCTGGCTCAGTAATGGGGGTCTCCCACATCACGAGAAATTACCCTAACCTCAGGCTATTGGTCTTTCTGGGGTGCATCATATTTCTCTCTAGTTTAGACCAGAGACTACATTCTGATAAATGTTCCTGGCAGGGTTTAGCATGGCTATAAAATCGCATTTTCTGTTTAAATAAAGGCCAAGAATTCCATGCTAGCTTTAGGGCTTCTTTCTTCCATCTGCAGCTAGCTGGAGGAATTACCAAAATAAATAGCTATAGAAAGCAGTAAGCAAAGATTGCTGGTTCAAAGGGAAAGTTAGGTTGCAAACTTGAGAAAAGATTCTCAATCTCTAGAATATCTCTTAGCAGCAGAAGAGACTCATATGAGGAGACAATTTATTGTCCCTAAGACAATATTGACTATTACATACTAATTCTAGAGGAGCTCTGCAAAATGCACATAGGCACACCTGCTAACTCTTCCAGCAGCACAGTGCTTGGCCTTCGTGGCACCAGTGCACGCTGAGAACAAAACCACTTGACTCATAATGCACAGAACTAGTTATTCACAGTCACCACTGAATATGGACAACCAAAGTTCTGCATCCTATTTTTAACTTGCAGGTTGTACTGTTACAAAAAATGTAACACACACCCCTCCCAATGAGCTTCAGAGCTGGCTATAACATATAAACCTTGCTGATAAGAGCACATTGCAGAAGTATGGCCAGCAAGCCCGTACTCTTGTCCATGAATATTTTAAGCATTCACAAAACAGTATTAAAGAGAGAAAGACACTAAATATATTTTGCAGCCCCTTTCCACCCACTCCTTTAACAACGGGCAGAGAGGAGGAGTGCAATGGCAGCTCCTGCCCAAATAATTTCATCGATCCAAACCTGATCAATCTTACAGCAGACAGTACCAAGAGGAAGAAAAATGAGCCACCATCTGTAGCATCTCCTGGGTGGCAGCACAAGGAACATTTTGTGAGGGAGCTGACACTCACGTCAGAGACAAGAGGCACACAATGCTTTACCAGAAACTTCTGTATCAAGAACACATTTATTTTTGATATTTTGATATTGAAAGAAATATTGATGCCAGGAGTAGCAAGCTGCTTTTTTGTGAAGGACGCCAACAGTTGCCTTCACAGTTGCATGGCACACTTGTGTGGCCTATGATTCTATCATCACAGTATGACACGAACCAACCACCCTCCAAAACTACAATTCACTACCAGCAACACGCTACCTGAAGTTAATTCAGAGCTCTTTGCACTTCCTGCTGCTCTGAAGGTATCAAAGGACCACCCTGAACGTGCACTGTGATGGAAGCTGCTAACAAAAGCCTACTTCTTGCACTGAGGAAGCTTGGAGTATTGTTTTGGAGGCTTGCATGTTCATTTTGTGAGGCAAAAACTTACTGTGGTGGA
This sequence comes from Nestor notabilis, assembly GCF_000696875.1. NCBI lineage: Eukaryota > Metazoa > Chordata > Aves > Psittaciformes > Psittacidae > Nestor > Nestor notabilis. The sequence goes on from NW_009913322.1 coordinate 195,311, forward strand.
AACAGGAATGGTGAAGAAAAGTGACTCGATACCCAAGCATCACTCTTCAGTTCAGCAGACAGATCCAACAGACTAATTGTTTCAGCGTCATCAGGTATGTGACAGACCAGACCCCAATGGTGTGGTGTGCTTACACCACCTACATCGCAAGCGATACGAGTCTTAAAAGAACAATTCCAGCCTTCTTTGCTGTAAGGTTTCTAAATGGGCATGTTGCACATGTGATTTATGGATATCTGCCCAGACCTGCAGATGAACACCCCAAGAGACCTGAGCTTCCACCTCAAACTCAGCAGCAGCATCTTAATTCTCCAGTTTAACTACTGAATTATTGATTTTTTTTCCTGCAAACAGCCAAAAGAGTAAGAAAAGCAAACAGAGAAATAGAAGTTACTATGATGGGATAAAGTTCAAAATAGAAAGGCAAACAGAGATGGAGAGGGAAGGAGAGCCTCGTGAAGGACAGTGGAACATGGAAGAAAACATGAGAGTACTACTGGGGGACAATGAAGACAAAGGGGGAACTACAAACCCCCACCTCAACATGAAATTCACGGGAACAATGGCACCCAAAAGCTGAGCCACCTCCACGCTCACCGGCTCGCTCAGTCCTTCCCGTTGTCCCTCCCAAAGCCTCAGGCTGGTCACTGTGGTCAGAAGCAAGGTTGTGGTGTGGCGGCGCTTCCAGCATGTGCTTTCCCATCGCCTGTCCCCTCAGTTACCCCAGGATGGGCTCCTCCTGCCTCCGCAGCAGCAGCCAGAGCACCCCGGCCCCACAAACCACCCGCGTGCGGCCTCACAGAGGAGAGGACGAGCACGAGGCTGAGGAGCCCAGCAACCCCCCTCCTGCCTCGGGGGAAGTGCGAGGCGGCTGCCATCACAACCCCAACCCCAACCCCAACCCCACAGCAATCACCTCAGCCAGGAACGAGCCTTGACCCAGCGGGAGCACATCAGTCCCGGCCCCAGCACACAAAACCCGTGGTTGAACGCTACCAACCTGCTTCACAGCCTCGACAGCCACCCAGCACCCCGGAAGGGCAGGTACGATGGATGAAACACAGCGCTTCCCTCCCGCGGAGGCTGCCCTGGCCCCTCCACAGGCTCTGTGAGGGCTGGTGCTGACCCAGGTGTCCCTTTACCCACCCAGCCCCACAGCTGCCGCCCCTCAGGCCCAGATTGTTGCAGAGACCCCTCAGCCATCAACTAAGGCCCTGCCCGCAGGGTTTTAGCACACGCTGACCCAGCCATGGCTGTGCTTTGGCAGCAGTAACATTCCTAGATCACACAAGGCTCCTTTCTGCTGTGGCCAGGACAAGCTGCTGCTTCACAGTGAGGATTAACATCAGTGGTCTGGTTTATCCTCCGTGTTAGGTTGGGGTGGGGGCCACAGACGCCCCCAGCCTGCCTCATGGACCTTACGCTTTGTCCTGATGTCCATACACAGAACTTTCTGGAAATATCCATCATCCTGACCGGACTTACGAGCTGGTTGTTCAGCAAAGTTGACCAGGGGCAGGATGAAGGATGCTCTGGTCTCCAAAGACACAGGCGTGTGCCCCGGCAGAAAATAAAGAACTGGACACAACCGGTGTCACTCTAAACTGTCCTTTGTTTGTTAGTAACCTGCACTAAGCTGTTGCTTGGGGACAGGGTGGCTGGACACTCACCCTGACACTGCTGCTGCAGCCTCTGGTCCTTCCACACAATACAACATCGGTCAGGTTGAACTGGATGTTCTTCTCTGGGCTGGGGCTGACCAGAAGTGCCCACAGAGCATGTTTGCATCAGCTGTTTTGAGACTCGGGATTACCACAAAAAATGGGAGGGAGAGCAGCATACAGTGGCCTTGCCCACAAGCAGCACTCATCATGCAAACCAGTAGCTCTGAAAGCACGTCTTCACTGCGCGTCCTCCACTCAAAGGCAGGAGGAATCAGTTTGTAAAAGCTGCAGCAAAGGCCAATAAATTACCATGAAATCATTTATACAAGAGACATCAGAGGGCCAGCTTCACGAATGGAGAGCTTATACAGCTGCTGTAACTGAAAGGAAGTATGTTTTGACCCCAGATTTGATTATCAGCCAGAGGCAGCACCACTTCACTGATGAGAGGTTTCCAAAGAGAACTTTACGGAACTAGGAAGGAGGAAAAGTGAGGATTAACATGCCTTTTCTGCTCTGCTTTCTGTCTAACACCAAAAGAAACACATTTGTCTGACCCAAAGTATATTTATACACCCACTTCTTACGGCTTGTTCCATCCATAGAATCATAGTTAGGGTTGGAAAGGACCTTAAGATCATCTATGACTTCATTAGCAAAAGGTGTTTAGGGTTGGCCTGATATTAAGTGGCCAGAGAGAATGCATTAGTCTAGAAATGGATTATTAAACTCCATTGTAAACTGATGTAGTCAACAAATACAGTGGAATGCAAGTCCTTTAATCCTATAATGCTTCATGTGTACTTTGCTGTTGAAGTTCTCATACAGCAGGGTTTTAAGTCCTGTTTTTCTTCCTTGCCTTTTTGCTTTTCTTCTGCCAGGCTTTGCCCTACCTCAGTGTGTAGTACTGCCAGCTACTGAGTTACCTGCATCTTCTTTGGGAACTGCCTTTGCCCAGCAAAGTGGGCCCAGTCACCACATAGGAATCCTAAAACCAGGGAATTCAAACCCTTCATGCAGTCAAAGGATCACAAATCAACTCCCTTTCTTCTAGGTAGAAAAGGACATGCTTCCAAACTGATAGGAAGACTTTCTCTCCCCTTTCAAAATGCAAAGAAAGATCCAGTAGAATGCAGAAAACTGCTGCCATTAAAATTATGGGATGCAAAACTGTGACATCTTCATGACCTTACTTGCCAACTCAACAGCAATACTTGAAGGACCACCTTAAACTCATCTCCAGTCCAATCAACCACTTGCGCTTAAAACCACATTATTGCTGACTTCCAGCAGAGCCCCTACTGAATTTGTCCCAACACAGATTCCCACTGGATAACATCAGTAACTCAGATGAAACCAAACATTTCTAGTGAGAGGACCAGAAGATGTTTTATTTTTCTTTCTAAGAAGTAAAAGACAGAATCTGTGGGTATTGTTTTTATTTGGTAGTTGGCATTATTTTGTCTTCTGATAAGAGTTATCAGAGATATGCTGTTCTGAGCTAGAACCACTTCACTCCAGAAGCCTATCTGTGGGTCTTATTTCAGCAAAATCATTTCATTCTCAAAGAAATATGAAGGTTTCAATACTGAGTTAAGAAATCACATCAATTTTTGGGATGGCTTTCATTTTATTCATCTCCTCACTTACTCTGATCAGGATTAATCTGGATCACTTTGGTCCTGCTTCAGACTGCATTCAGTTTAAGTTTTAAACTTCCATTCATTCTACAAGGATTTTCCAAAAATGCTCCTGCTGGCAAAGCAACTGAATGATGTTTAGCAACTAGTCACATTAAAAAGTATTTCATCCTCTACACTTTCTCCAGAAGTATATGTAAACATAAAACATAAAAAAATGCAGAAAATTCAAAGTAGATTTAAGGGCTGGCTGTTTTTTTGGGTTTCGTTTGATCCCAATTGCACTGAAGCCAACAAAGGTGTGTTGAAACAAATAAAGCAATGCCCTCTAGTGTTCTGCAGAGAAATCTGGTACGAGGCTGGCCAAAGCCTTTAAGAATTCAAGTTTAGGATTGCTGTGCCACCTCAAGTGACAGCCCAAGTTTTGACAGCTTACAGCTCACATGCAGCATCCTTAAAATGTTCTGCACACAACTGTGCTCTTGCAGAACTATCTGGAATCCTTTCCTTCCACCCACTGCTTGCATCAGAATTTCATGGCAAAAGATGGAGGTTGTTTTCCGAGCACATACTGATGGCTTAAGGAAGGGCTTTTGAGAATCAGGCAAAAGCCTGATCCTTTCCTTCCCAGAGTTCACACGTAAATGAAATCCACCACCTCCCTCATAATCCACAAATACCATCCATGGACAGCTTTTTGTGTTCCCACCTGTGGCACATGGCAAATCACGTAGTACCCATGCTGCACCTTCCCCAAGTACACACAGCATTTGGTACCCTGTGTTACTGACCCTCCACACAAACAGGATGATGCCTTTGGCTTGAAGAGGTCTCTTACAAAGCTCCACAACTTAGTGGATCTCCTCACAGCAGAAGCACACCCAAGATACTCGTAAATTGCAAACAGAACTATCCAAACTTAAAAGATTTAAATAAAGGAGAACATTCTCAGTTCTGGAAAAACTGCAGAGCTATCAAAGTATTTATTTACACCTTGTACACATTACAAATTTTGCATCACACAAAGGACTAGGAGAGTTTTTATAACTGGAGGTCTGAAAAGTAAAAGGCAAGGTCCTTGGGTGAAGGCTGCTCTTAAACGTCCTTATATTGTACCATCCATTGCTCTTGAAAGACAACTGCTGGGGTCTCACGATCTACACAGAATAGAAACTTGAATGCCTTTGATTAAACTTTTAATCACATCAAGCACTTTTAAAATAATTAACAACCAAAATACTCATGTTGACCACTGTGCTTTTTTTACTTTGTTTGCCACTGAACTACAGCAGAGAGAAACCAGGGATCAAAGGCTGAAGGAGAAGGAAAAAAAAAAGCCACACAAACACAAAAGGGAGGGTTTAATATAAAACAGCAGTTTCACCCATGTCCTATTTGAAATCGGGGGGGGAAAGATGGAATAGTGTGTTTACTGGCAACCTAAGGGAGACTGGTACACTTGAAAAACTGCCAATGCAAAAACAGCACCATGGCCAAAAACGCCTTATGCACTAGCTTATTATGTAGGCTTGTGAGGGGACAGCAACGCTTCCTGTCAAGTGAAAGAAAGATACTATATTACGGTCAGACTTGACAACCTTAAAGGTCTTTTCCAACCTAAATGATTCTATGATTCTATAAAATTGCTAGCTGGAAGTTGTTTTTCATCTGGAACCTTTTCAGCAATTACAAGCCTATTAGCAGTGTTGCATACTCCTTTCTAGGACATTCACCAGAGCAAGGTTACTACAAGCACGGTTTCTTTGGAAGGAAGCTAGCTTGGCCTATTTGACAGGTGAAGAGAGAAGCTTAGGTCTTCAGGCAAGGCACCACCCTGCACCTTCCAAAGGAATTTATTTACAAGAACAAGCCAAAAGTAATAGCTTTAACCAGTTTTGTTCATAAAAATACACTCTCCAGACGAAAGCCTGCCTGAGTGGCTGTAGTTCTGGAGAAATTATTGGATATAAACGTAACATCCAGTGAGATCACACCTAGGGTAAATTCTGGACTTGCCCTGGCACTTGCGATGAGCCTTTCAGGGCACTGTCTTTGTAGTCCTTGTGTCTGAGACTGCAACACAGAATTTGGATGTAGAAGTGGGATCAAATTATGAATTTTTAAAATTAGGTTTAAGCTTAGGAACACCACTTTAAAATTCAAATTATATTCCCCTCTTCTCAGAGGGCAACTAATACATATTCCAGCTAAAAAAGCAGATAGGGTTTTTTTCTGTAACGGTGAGCGGTTACTGCCAAGCATCCTGCCCTGCAAGTAAGTTATTTTTTATCTTGTTATATATGTAACAAGATGAAGGAGAAAAGAAAGTAGTTTAGAGACTATCCAAAAGACAGCTGAGGGAGGACATCCAGTGTTGGTACTACAGCACTAGGAACTCATTTCTTGGTGGTCTGACACAGTATGTCTGTGTGACTGGTTGTGTGCACAGAACACTGTCCTGCAAAAACTGCTTGGATATGTATCTAAAAAATAAAATAAAAAGGCTTCCAAGACCAGCTTCTTCCCTGTTGTAATTTTATTTGCTAGGAACAGAATGGGGAAAGGACCACTCAAAATTCAGGGTACAAGATAAAAGCAAGGAAAAGATCTGGGAAAGACACACATCGTAGTGAAAACCCAGTCTCCAGCCTGACTGAACAAAACAGCTTTTCCACTTGTCAGTTTAGTCAACAGTCCAGTGCCTTTCAGACACATTCTCACCTTCTCCTGAAAGAAGCAGAACCATCTGAAAGAGATGGGAGGAAAATGCTCCAGCATTCATCACAGAGAGGCCACACACACACCTATTGTCCTATCTTGAGATGACGTGTATTGCTCTGCAGGGCTGGGAGCACTCTACCACTGTTTCACTTTGCAAAGATGCCATGAGTGTCAGGCACTGGAACTGCCTGAAGTGCACGCAGTGAAGCACAAACTGAGCTCCTCCATTTGTCACCTTAGCCTACTTCTTGCACAAGCGTTTTGCTACGAGACTTGTGCTGTTGCATTCTCCGTATTTTCCTTCTGTGTCACCGTCTGCAGGTACCTCAGTCGCATGGGGGGGAGCTGCTCATAAAGGTCAAATCCCAAAGGGCTTTCTGCATTTGGCAGTTTGTAGTAGAGTAGGTGCTTTTTCAAGGTCTGAAGAAAGAAACAGCAGCTGTAAAGCATGTCAAAAAGAACCCAGTCTTTTCCACCCTGCCTCCAACACAACATAGCAACCTGCCAGATAGTACAATTCCGTCATCCCCAACATACTTAATTGCATCATCTTAACGGAAGAGGTATAAAAGTTGAGTTTCTTCTGAGAAAGTTCACTCCTGATTTGCATGAGAATTCCTCTTCAGAACACAATTCCAGTGTCTCCTCAACAGCCCCTCACAATAACTTCTTGTCAGAAGCCCAAATGGAGTTTTGAGTGGGATCTAAGAATTTACCCTGGATGCTAAACATAAAGGGTCAACTGACCCAGCCCTGCCACACAAATGATAAGGGCTTTGCAAGGTCCCAGAGAAACAGTACATCTGGTTTGTTCTTTTCAGGGGAAGCATACAACTAAGAGTAAAGGGAGATCACTGCTGGCCACCTACTCACAGTTGTGCTAGAATCATCCCTCCAAGACCTCCCACTACCTTGATATAATGCTGCTTGGGCAAGAGGCATGGAAATACAGTAGAAGAGATTCATCTAGGTTCCAGTGGGCTCAGTGTTTTGAGTGCAATTACTACAGGAACTGGATAACAGTATTATAGCCATCACAGGTCAAAATCCTGCTAATCTTCTCTCATTCTCAAGTTAGCAAGGCAGTTAAACACAAATTTCAAAAGTCAAAGATAAATCTGTAAGAGTACTGCATCTGAAAAACTTAATTCCTAGTGGCACAGACTGAACCTGACAGATCCTACCTCATCCACCAACAGCCACGTCTTCCGCAGCATGCTTTTCCGAGCAGCATCCGTCTCCTGGGAACAGAACACATACTCTGCTTAATATGGTGCAATGCTACTTTGACCCACAGGTAGCAGTCCAGGAAGACACTTTGTTCATTATGATAATGCTCCAAAGAGCAGCTTGTTCCAGCAGAAAGGGCTCGAGATGGCTATGGTGTGGATCTTGCCTTGCTCCTCCTTCCCCTGACCTGAAACTCAGCTGACTTCTTCACTTTCAGGTAAAACCATAGCTCAGAGGTGAAATACTAGCAGAAGTAATCACTGCTAGAGGCCCCAAGGCCATGGGAAGGCTTCTGCTTGGTTATTCAAGCAAGTGAAAGAAGAGCCTGCACATTAAGATTGCCCCAGGCACAGGCTAAATCTGTTACAAGCTCTCTCTGTCTGATCAGGTCCCTCAGCCTCTCTACTTCATACTCCCCTATGTGCCACCAGCCCACGTAGTTGCTGACTTCAAAGGTTTACGTAGGATTGACTGCCACCAATGCAAGTGCTTTAGGGTACAATGAACAAGAGCTGCTGTCGGTGTCTAGTATGTGGATTCTCAAACAGTTGACCAATCCTCAAAACATTCTCTTACAATCTTTGTTTTCAAGCCCGGGGTCAGTGATTCACCACAATCTACACTGGACCGTTGGGAAGAGCAGATGCAAACCCCAAAGCTTCCAGCCTTGAGGCTCTGCTATCCATTACCTACCTGTGTTGTGCTGTCTTGGGAGAAAATAAAGCTGTTCACATGAGCCACAGCCACCACATAAAGAACAGGGCACCAGTTGTGGCGCAGCGCCCCAGTGACGAGTGTTCGGAAGTAGAGTCGCAAGAGGTTCAGGTTATCCTCAGGAGGGGAAGTGTATCGCTCGAGAGGTACAGGGATCTGCAACAAACAAAGGCAACATGACAATGTTTGTCAGGGTCTAAGTAGTGAGGGGAAGTTCATTACCCCAGGGTGCCCTTCCCCAGCTGTCCATGTGTGCACTCCTACATAACATGATATACCTCAGTGGCACCACCTCCACCTGGAGCAGCACTGTTACTGCCCATGCAGACTAATGTGACATGCCCTTGACAAAGCATCCTCAAGAGTTATTCAGCTTTATGGAGAGATGTTTTACTGGTTAAATCACTGCAGTTGCTTTTTGGCACTGATAAGAAGAGTGGTTTTGAAGTGAGGGGGCAAACTACTTTCAACAGCACCACATCCCACTAATGCACGAGAGGCTTATGCCGATCTGTGTATTTAGCCAGAAAATGAAAGCAGATATAGGTGCCAGAGTTAATGTTTTTAAGTGAAGTTTCCATCATTCTCTAACTTCATCGTCAAGCTTTGAAAAACAGGTTAGAAAAGCTTATAGTAACAACTTGGGTTTGTTTGCCTCTCCCCTCTCTAGAAGCCCAATTTTAGCTAAGTTCTCTTGGGCTAAAATGACATATTTCACTTTGAAGCATCTTCTTTGCAGGATTAAAGACAATTATTGATTTTACTCCATTCAAAATGCAGTCTGCCCTCTATGGTAGTTTTAACTCAAGACAAAAAGGGGGAAAAAACCCCAAACAAACACACACCACCTCAAGTGATCTTGCTCAGATTTTCCAACACATGGTTTGTTTTCAAGTAACACGGCAACGAAAACATTGCTCAAAGTATTTGGGATTTCAAACATTCCTAAGCACATGAAAAACAATTTGCTTTGAAATGTTCTCCATTGTAACATATGCCACAGGTCTGATAATACTGAGAGATGTGGTGTCGAGAGATCAAGACAAGATAAAGTATGCGATGTAGAATCAAGGCTTTCATCTGGAATATGGTGTTAGGCTCTGTTCCTACACTATTTGTGGAATAGAAACAAGGGCAGGCTACTGAGAACATCAAGAGAACAGAGACTTTACCATAGGTAAGAATATCTTGCTTAAGAAACAAAGGCTTATCTGGTCATAATGATATAGAAAAACTAGCTGCAGGGCTACTACGACCAAAGCAAAAGCACAGCAACCGTACAATGGAAAGCACTGATCTCACATAAACTGCTGGTTCACAGTTGTTTAGAAAAAGAAGTTTTGAAAAGTTATCTTTGAATTAGCAAACTTTAGGCTAGATCAGGTATTGTCTCTCAACTGCCAAAGAACTTGAAGCCAGCTAAACTCCATTTCCTGTGCTCTGCTCATTCAAAAGAAACGGAGTCCTGCACTTGACAGACTGAATTTTCCTGCTGTGTTACCCAGTAAAGCACAACTCCAGTATAACTAAGTGTGGAAACATGGTTGAGAGGAAAAATAACTGTTTGTCCATTCACTGGGCAAGGAAAAGGTTCTCATCAAGGTGAGAAAAGACCTATTTAAGGGAAAGGTAATTGCTCCAGAAGAACATGGGGTGCAGACCAGCCCTTCATACATACAGGCTATGAATTAGATGGAGGTTCTCAGTTATTAAGCCAAGACATAAAGACACTCTCTTCTCTCAAAATGAAGTTCAACAGGTTTCTGTGACAAGGGCCTGTACCTACAGGTGATGGGCTCTGCTCTTTACACTTACATTAATCAAGATGGTTTACCATCCCACCCCCAAAACCAACCAACCAAAACCCAAACCAATATCAACAAAAACCCCCACATACACAGCTGTCATAGCCCCAGGTCACAAGAACATTGCTCTCTCCATTCCTACTCTATTTTACATTGCATGCATTGGCACTTTCTTCAGGGAGAACAAAAAGCCTCTAAGCAAAGAAACCATGATTATCCTACTGGGCAAGGTTGTAGAAACACAGGCAAAAGCCCAGTGATCCAGAGATACGCAGTGACAGGCAACCACCATAAACCAGGATTACCTGCTGGAGTGGCACTCCCAGTGCCTTCAGGATACTTGTGTGCTCCCCAAAAAGAGAGAGGCGCAGATGAACACTGAAACGCTTCTGTAGAGGTAGAAGAACAAAGACTCCAAAGAGTGGATCTCCAAAGGAGACAGCTTCAAACTGCTCCAGGAGACTTATGTAGAGATCATGGAAGGATGCCAAACCAGGGAGAGGAGCATCCAAGTTTAGAGAGTCCAATGCCTTGGGCTGGCAATACACAGAGAGAAGGGCGGCTGTATAGCGGTGGATTGGTGCTTCTAGAAAGAGGTCACTGCCTGTGAGGAATACACACATAAGCCGTGCAAGTTTGGCAGCAGTAGGGATGCTTTGAAGGGTTTTAGCACGCCAGGTTTCCAGCAACAAGACCCACTGCAGGTTCCAGGTCACAGTGTTGACAAGATCAAGTGGGAGAGAGTTCAGTACAGCCCCACGTGTCTCTGCATTAGTCACTCTGTTGTAAAGGCTGATAAGTGGAAAGAACGGCCAGTCTGAAGGCAGGATGGGCCCTTTGACCTCAGGAAGCAGCATTGACTGGATGAGATAATTCCGTCCTTGGTAGGATGCTTGGGAATGCACGAGGGTAGGCTGCAAGTGGACAAAATGAGAAAGGTAGCAGGAGCGGATGGAAGGTAGATCCTGGTATGATTCTCTCAGCAGGGCACCACGAGTAGCCTTTGAACAAGATGCTGCCACAGAGCCAGGCTGTGCCAGTTTGGCACTGCTATCCAGATGTAGGATATCAGAGAAGTCAGCTGCTTCTGGCCCTCCAGCTTTCCCTTCACTGTAAGGTAAAGAGACAAACATCAGTTTAAGAAACAAACAAACCCCAACAAAACACCACAGAAACTCATCTCTACAATCTTCCTGGATCAAACTGACTAGTAAGTGCATGGCACTTGCCACACTTCCTGCAGCATTCAGCTATAATAATACTGAGTGCCTGTAAAGCATCAGCTACGTTGGTATTTACAGGGAATTCACAGAACTACCTCTGGAGTTAGCAACACTAAGGCCTTGCCATGAAAAACCTCCACACAATGCCAGCAGTCTGGTGTGGAGGCTACAACCCCTTGTGGGTGCTGAGATGAACTTACACGTATCATAAGGCCTGTGTGAATCAGTAAGGCAATTATTGAAATAGTGTTTTGCAGCTGGCAGTGGCAAGGTCAGGGGAACCAGGGACTGGTAACTAGAAACTGGGGGGGTGTTTGTCAAATCCATGTGGCACGATCTCAGACCAGAGATTCACCACAGTCTCAGATTACTCACCAAGTTCTCACAAAATGTTAGCTCTATCACAGGTACTTGTTAAAAACAAAACCCACCCAAACTCATTAGAAGGCTCTGTGACTGGAGAATATGCCAATGAATAACTAAAATTTGAATACAGGCTCTATTAAAAGCCAAAAATTATGACAAAATTGCAGTGCCAAGGGCCTACACCTACAGGGGATGAACTCTGTTCTTCAGACTTCTATCAATCAAGCTGTTTTACCATCCCACCCCAAAACCAACCAAACAAAACCCAATTTAGCCCACATACCAGACTACAGAAAGTTAAAAATGCAAAGCTTACGGAAGAAACTCTGGATTAAAGGCAAGATCCAGTAGGACCTCGTAAGCCAGATGCTCACTCCCTGGCAACAGACGGCTTAGCAATGCCATGGCAACACAGTGATGGAGTGAGGCATGCTGGGTGTAATTCGGACAAGCACCTGCCTGTACCAGAAACAAAACAGAGAAAAAACACTGTATCATTTGTCAACAAGGCAATCCACAAGGACAGGAGGGTCAACTGAGACACAGATCTCACAGGAAAGTGAGAGCGAGCCACCAGACTTTAGTCAGGCATGAGAAAGAACATGGATGCAAAGACCAATTGCCAGTTGGACACACTGAGCTGGAGAGGCCCAGGTGAAGTCAATACCTCAGGTGATAGGAATGAAAGGACTCATAACGATACCATTCTCCGAGCCAATGCTAGCACAAAATACTGCAGATGATATTCATGGCGCAGGATCCATGCAGATGAAGGAGTTACAGAGGGAGGCCCACTCTGCCAGCTTTGATGCAGATAATCCTTCAAGCCTCTGAAGCCCAGCACGGAGCTGTACTATAAGGGAATCAAAAGTGGAGACATACTATGAAGATAGTTCATGCTTGGAGGGAAGTGAAACATAGCCCTCCCCAAGGCCTACCCCCTGCCTTCTCACATGAGAATTCC